>NC_057804.1:349728380-350022515 GCF_018294505.1 Triticum aestivum | reverse complement strand
TGCTCCGCGCGCCAAACGGCGCTCTGTAGGCCATTTCCGAGCCCTCCGCCGCGTCTGGACTCGCCGGCGGCTAAACGCCGGCGACCGCTGACCGATGACCGGCGTGGGTTGACCCACTGCCAGGTTTGACCCCCCCTCTCTCTCTCACTGACCTGCGGGCCCGCCCGGCTAATTAGGCTAGGATTAATGTTAAACTAAATATTAGTTAGTTATTAGACGCTGACCAGTGGGCCCAACCCCCCCCCTAATCTTTTAATTAAACTGAATAAACCCCTGTTAACCCCCTGTCACTGACCAGTGGGCCCCACTGGTCAGGTTTGACCCGGACCAGCCCCTGTTGACTATGCTGAGGTCAGCATGACCTAGTGCTGGCGCAATAATTCCTTTCTGGAATTTAGATAATTATTAAATGATTTATAAATTCCAGAAAATTATATAAACTTCTAAAAATCATAGAAAATTAACCGTAACTCCAAATTAAATAAATTATATATGAAAAATTATCAGAAAAATTCGAGGAATCCATCTGTACCATTTTCATGCATGTTTGAACAATGTTTGTCCTCTGTTTTGGACAAAACGAATAAAGGGCATTTAAATAATCATATATGGAGTTGGAATTTGAATCATGTATTCAAACCAACTTCATTTAAATCATAGCTAGGTGCATTAGCTCAAATCACAGCATATTGCCATGTCATGATCATGCATCATATTGTAGCATTGCATTGATTGTGTTCTTTCTCAGTTACCGGTGTTTGTCCCCTCTCGGTAGACGATGTCCGACGCTGTGATCGTTGACACTGATGAAGACTCAATGTTATCTTCAGAAGTGCCAGGCAAGCAAAACCCCCTTGTTCATTCCGATACAACCCTACTCTCTCGCTCCTGCTCTCTTTTAATGCATTAGGACAACACCGATTTTTCTGTTACTTGCTGCGGTAGCTGAACCCCTTTATCCTTTGCATGACCTGTCATTGCCACAGTAAATAGATGAAACCCACTAGCATGAGTAGGAGTTGTTTGAGCCCTGTTGTGCCTACTCATTCATGTTTGTTTGTCATGCCTGCTACTGCTTAGAGTTGAGTCAGGTCTGATTCATCGGGGATGAATCAGAGGTGTGTGAACATGTCCTACTGTGTGTGAGCTAAGTGTGTGAACACGTTTTGGTAAAGGTAGCGGTGAGAGGCCATGTAGGAGTACATGGTGGGTTGTCTCATTGCAGCCGTCCTCAGGAACTGAGTTCTGTGTTTGTGATCCATGACTCAGCTACTACCACGCATTGGGCCCGAAACCAATGGACCCTCTCAGCTTCTTAATCACCCTTGTCCTCTGTCCAGGAGTTGCAAGTAGTTTCTGGTGTTTGTAGTATGCTGGAGGCCGTGCGCAGCGCTGACCGTAGGGGTGGGCTGTGATGCGGTAGGCACGTGGCACGGTGTACCGGGCGCCCGTTTGGTGTCTCGGGAACCCTGTTCACATCGTTTGGGGCTGTGAGCGAAACTCCGGCCGGATCTCCTCATGGATGGAACCCGAATAGGCGATAAACCTGGACTAGAGACTTGAGTGTTTAGGCAGGCCATGGCCGACACCCACGTTGGGCTTCCGCTTGAAGGTTGCCGAGTACATGTCGTGTAAACGGCGGTAAGTGGTGAGAGCGTGTGTGAAGAAGTACACCCCTGCAGGGTTAATATGATCTATTCGAATAGCTGTGTCCGCGGAAAAGGACTTCTGGGTTGCTTATATCAGTTCATAGACAAGTGAAAGTGGATACTCTAAAATACGCAAGATAAGCGTGAGTGATATGGATGGCGTTCTCGTAGGGAGACGGGAGCGGATCCATAGTGGTGTATTGCTATGGTGAATATGTGGACTCGTGTGCGCCACCTCAAAAGAGTTACATTGCAGTCGTAGTTTAGGATAGCCACCGAGTCAAAGCTGGCTTGATGCAGTTAAACCCCACCACCCCTTTGTTGATAATGATGCATATGTAGATAGTTCTGATGTAAGTCTTGCTGGGTACATTTGTACTCACGTTTGCCTATTTTATGTTTTTGCAGAGAGACTTCGGTCTCGCTAGTAGTTTCATGTGGACTTCGACGTTTAGCTTGTTACCTCAGCTACGATCTTGTGCCTCGGCAGGATCTGGTAGATAGTCAGGCTTCTCAGCCTTTTCCATTTATAGATGTCTGTACTCAGACATGATAGCTTCCGCTTGTGCTTTGACTTGTATGCTCTGAGTGTTGGGTCATGGGACCCATGTTTGTAATATCTCGCTCCTCGGAGCCTAATGAATAAAGTACTTGTGTCGTAGAGTCATGTTGTGATGCTTCGTTGTATTTGCACATATCGAGCATACTGTGTGTGTGATTGAAATGCTTGGTATGTGTGGGATCTGACTACCTAGTTGTTTATCTTTAGTAGCCTCTCTTACCGGGAAATGTCTCCTAGTGTTACCGCTGAGCCATGGTAGCTTGCTACTGCTCTGGAACACTTAGGCTGGCCGGCATGTGTCCTTCTTCGTTCCTGTGTCTGTCCCTTCGGGGAAATGTCACGCTTTGAGTACCGGAGTCATGTTAGCCCGCTACAGCCCGGTTTACCGGAGTCCTGCTAGCCCAGTGCTACAGCCCAGACCCACTTGCTGATGACCGACACGTTCGAAGCTGGGTCATGGATGCCTGTCCCTGTAAGTCTGTGCCACTTTGGGTTTACGACTAGTCATGTCAGCCCGGGCTCTTTATCATATGGATGCTAGCGACACTATCATATACGTGAGCCAAAAGGCGCAAACGGTCCCGGGCAAAGGTAAGGCGACACCCGTGGGAACACCGTGCGTGAGGCCGCAAAGTGATATGAAGTGTTACTGGCTAGATCGATGTGACATCGAGTCGGGGTCCTGACACTCGGATACCTCCACCACTTTCCGCAAGCACCACCATCACTTACCCGCTATCAACCCCGACAATTTTGACCCGTTTTGGTCTTTGAGAATTTGATTTGTGGTTCTCGTGTCCAATTGTGTTTCGGCTAATAGGTACAGTTCGACATCAGCATCACCACCGCTCATCGTCACCAAGGACTCGTCCTCGCCAACAACCGTCCTTTCGTACAAATGACTACCTCAACAGTAACCTCGACGACATCTTTGTCTACTCTTTGCCATTGCATTGATAACCCCATAGCCTTACTTTTGCATTGCTTACCCATCGAGACTAGCCTTTGAGTATTGTCGGTAACGTGACTTGTGCACATTAGTGATCATAGTTCCCATAGCATACATACCATATCATCATGGTGCATATCTTGGTATCATCTCTTGTGTCACAAAGTTGCCATTGCATATACACAATTGCTATCTTGGTTCGTGAAGTTTTGCATGAGAAAGAGCTCAAAAGAGAAAGAGCCAAACAAGCTTTTAAGCAAGAGGGAAAGATAAGCAAAGAGCTTATAAGCAAGAACCATAGCATCATACTACATTAAGATTGTCATACTCGATCATCTTGGATCATATCACCGAAATACCATACATATAGCATACTTGGGATAGAAGTCATTGCATTTTTGCCTAGTAGGTTGTGCACAAGTTTCGTATCTGCCTATTGTGCAATCGTGCTAGCGTCTCTCTAGTGTTGTGCAACAAGAGCATTTTTGTGGATTCCACATTTCGGCTCATTCCTTGGTTGCACGACCCCACTTATCTATTTGCGTGTGTGTTTCTGTGTACCATATCTTGCTATTGGTCTACTGGTTGCATTTACAAATTTGTGAATCTTTTCTGACATTATTAAGGCTCACTAACAATTGCATAAAATTTTGTGCCACCATCCTAACCAAGCTCCACCATAAGCTTTTACTTGTGTAGGTGTGAGAACCGACAAGAATTGGTACCAATTGTTCTATTTCCTTGTTCCGCATTTGAGTGATCATTTATCCATCTTCAACATCGGTCAAGGTACATTTGGTATAAGTTCTTCTCTTTCTCCCACTCACATATTTGCTTGGAATGATGGATAGGCCAAGTTCTTCTACCAACCCACTCTTCATCGAGCAAGACGACGACATGTCATCCTAAGTCACCAAGAGACACCTCTTCGGTGCACAAAGAGCTTTACATCAAGAACAACAAGCAATGAGCGACCGCATCGACAATCTCGCCACTGACTTGCGACTCTCCGAGCAACGAACAAGAGACTACTTCAACAAAAAGCTCGACGCACACAAACAAGAGATCGACGCAAGAATGGACGAGATTCGTGTCTTATTGGTAAACCGCTCTTCTACCACTCCATCCTACTCAAGACGGAGCCGCTCGAGTCGACACTCCGACGACACCCTCTCCGGCTCAAGTCCACCGACATCAAACACTCTATGTCGAGCCGCACGCCAAGACCGTCAAGCAACTCACAATCCTCTACACGACAATCATCCACGAGACAAATTCGACGAGCAAGCACATCTTCATCGCCAAAACCAAGCTACTCTTACACAAGCACAATAACGGCAACGTCAACAACACCAAGAGGAAGAGCGAGCGTGCCAACACCAAAACGAACAAAATGTTGAGGCTCAACGTCTTCAACAACAACAACGTGAAGCACAAGCACTTGAGGCGCAACGTGCCCTTCGAATTCAAGTCGAGCCGTCACCAACTGCAACCGAGATACGCGCAATAAAGAGGAAGCACTTCGCGAAGAAACTCAAGAGCGAAACTACCAAGCAAGAGTGCATCGTCAAGTTCCTCAAGCTCTTCCACAAGCTCGACAAGCTCTTCCACAAGCTCGACAAGCTCCTCCACAACCTCAAGTTCACCAAGAGCATGATGACTATGGAAATCCTCCATGCCAAGAGCAATATGAGGTTGACAATCATCCACGTCAAGGGCGTCATCATCACCCTCGACCCCAACACAATGAAGAGCAACACTATGGCAATCTCAAGTTCACCATGACCAAGTTCACCGAAAGAAATGATCCCGAAGAGTACCTATCATGGGCATTGAAAGTTTACAAGATCTTTCGCTTGCAAAACTATGAGGAAGAGAAGAAGATTGTTATGGCATCCCTTGAGTTCCAAGACTATGTGCTCATATGGTGGGAACAAGTCCTTGAGCGCCGAGAAGCAAGAGCTGAACCACCAATCACCACATGGGATGAAATGAAAGATGTCATGCGAGCACGCTTTGTGCCAACATACTACAACCGCGACCTCTTCAAGAAACTCTAACTCCTCAAGCAAGGAACAAAGAGCGTTGAAGAATACTACAAGGAAATGGAGATTGCCATGATAAGAGCCAATGTCACGGAAGATGATGAGCAAACTATGGCTCGTTTCTTGAAAGGTCTCAATCATCCCATCAAGAAGATTGATGACTTCCAACCCTACTTCAACCTCATTGAGCTAGTGCATCAAGCTACCAAAGCGGAACGTCAAGTGCAAGATGACTTCAAGTAAGCCAAGTACTCTTCCAAGAGCTACGGCTTCTCCAACAACCAAGCTTCAACGACTCCAACACCTTCTACCTCAACCAAACCATCTACAAGCAATGGCGACAAGTCGAGTTACAAGAAAACTTCCGCAACCTCAAGTCATCCTCCTACTACAAGAAAATTCAAGCCACGAGCTTCATCATCTACTCCAACCGATGAGACCGTCAAGACAAGTTCCATCCAGTGTTTCACATGCGGCAGCCGAGGCCACAAGTCCTTTCAATGTACCAACAGCGCACCATGATCCCCACTGATGACGGACCCTATGACTCCATGAGTGAAGAGGAAATGGAAGCCCTTGAGAAACTGGCCATGCACCGGAGCATGAACGAAGATGAAGATGATCTAAGTCTTTTGTGATGAGGATTCGAGCCCCGCTCTCGTTGTCTCCAAAGTTTTGACTCTTCAACATCAACAAGATGAAGACCAAAGATGCCATATCTTCCATACCAAGGCCGGCATCAATGGAAGGTCCATCAAGGTCATCATCGATGGAGGTAGTTGCCATAACTTGGGAAGTGAAGAACTATGCTCCAAGCTCCAATTGGCCAAGATGAAGCACCCGCACCCCTACAAGGTTCAATGGCTAAGCGATTTCGGCACTATCCAAGTCGAACATACGGTGAAAGTTTCTTTCAAGATAGGAGCATATGAAGACACTTTGGAGTGTGATGTCGTCCCGATGTCTGTTTGCCACCTCCTTCTTGGTCGACCATGGCAATTTGACCGAGGCGTCATTCACAACGGGCATACCAATCACTATAGATTCAATATGAAAGGAAAGGAGTATGTGCTACGACCAATGTCTCCAAGTCAAGTGATCGCCGACAAGCAAGCCACCCATCATGGAGAAAAGAGTGAGAGAGCGACCCACCCAAAGGAGAGTGAGCGCCACAAGCCAAAATCGAGTGCCTCCAGGATGAGCGACAAGAACAACTTAGTTCTATTTGCCACCAAAAGTGAGATGAGAGAAATGTGTGAGAACCCATCAAGTGTTATGCACAATGTCCTTTTGTGCAAGGATGAAGCACCAAAAACTAACACCTCTCATGATCTACCTTTAGTGTTGTCTTCTCTTTTGCAGGAATTCCAATACGTTTTCCCTGATGAGCTACCTTCGGGACTACCACCTCTATGAGGCATCGAGCACCGGAGCGACCTCATCCCTGGAGAACCTCTACCTAACAAGGATCCCTACCACGTCAACCCCGAGGAAACTAAGGAGATCCAATGGCAAGTACAACAACTCATCGACAACGGTCATGTACGTGAAAGTTTGAGCCCTTGTGCCATACCGGTAATCCTTGTCCCTAATAAAGATGGCACTTATCGCATGTGTTCCAATTGTCGTCCTATCAATGATATCACCGTTAGATATCGTTACCCTATTCCACGCTTAGATGATATGCTTGATGAGCTTAGCGGAGCCACCATCTTCTCTAAGATTGACCTTAAGAGTGGCTACTATCAAATACACATCCAAGAAGGTGATGAATGGAAAACCGCATTTAAGACCAAATTTGGCTTATATGAATGGCTAGTTATGCCAATGGGTTTATCCGAAGCACCCGGTACTTTCATGCGAGTCATGCATTTTGTTCTTCGACCCTATATTGGTGTATTTGTTGTGGTCTATTGTGATGATATTCTTGTCTTTAGAAAATCCCTCAAAGATCATGTCATCCATCTTAGAACTGTGTTGCAAACCCTTAGGAAAGAGCGCCTTTATGCTAATATGGACAAACGCCTTTTTGGTGTTGATAAGCTTGTTTTCTTTTGTTTTGTTGTGTCTTCTAAGGGTGTTCATATAGATGAATCTAAGAATGCTATTAAAACTTGGCCCCAACCAACCAACTTGCAACAAGTACGTAGTTTTCTTGGTTTAGCCAGTTTCTATCGTAGATTTGTGAAGGATTTTAGCATCATTGCTTCACCATTGCATTCTTTGAGTAAGAAAAATGTGCCATTTGTTTTGGGACCATCCCAGGATACCGCATTTAATGAGCTTAAGAATTTGCTTACTCATGCTCCCATGCTTTCATTACCCAACTTTGATAAACCTTTTGAAATTCATTGTGATGCTAGTGGTAATGGCATAGGAGGTGTGTTAACGCAAGAGAAGCGCCCATAGCATACTTTAGTGAGAAACTTTCTGGAGCGCAACTCAATTATCCCATCTATGACAAAGATCTATATGATTTAGTGCGAGTTTTGCGTGAATGGGAACATTATCTTCGCCCTCATGAATTTATCATCCATACCGATCATGAAATGCTCAAGTACCTAAAGCGTCAAACTAAGTTGAACAAGTGTCATGCTAAGTGGATTGAATTCATTGAGTCTTTTCCTTATCTCATCAAGTACATCAAAGGTAAGGAAAATGTTGTGGTGGATGCTCTTTCCCGCATATGCATGCTTGTCACTAAACTTGAATTGAGTGTCATTGCCTTTGAGCACATAAAAGACTTGTATGCACATGATCCTACTTTTGCAATTCCTCATGCCAAGTGTTTGATGCATACATCTCGCGAACGCTATTACATCAAGGATGATTACCTTATGGGAGCTAATGAACTTTGCATTCTTGAGTCTTCTCTTCGTTTGCTCCTTTTGCAAGAGGCTCATGGAGGCGGACTAATGGGACAGTTTGGACACGACAAGACATTAGCTACGCTCTCCAAGAACTATTTTTGGCCAAAGATGTTCCGCGATGTCTCACGCTTCACCAACCGATGCTCTACATGTCGCAAAGCTAAGTCAAAAGCTCAATCACATGGTCTTTACATGCCCCTTCCCATTCCTAATCAACCTTGGGAAGACATTAGCATGGACTTAGTACTTGGTCTTCCTAGAACTCAAAATAGAAAGGATTTCATGTTTGTTGTTCTGGACCGATTCTCTAAGATGGCTCATTTTATCCCATGCAACAAGATAGACGATGCTTCACATATTGCAAATATTTTTGTAGGGAAATCTTGCGCCTCCATGGAGTGCCAAAGACGATTGTCTCGGACCGCGACGTCAAGTTCTTGAGTTACTTTTGGAAGACCTTATGCGCCAAGCTCGAAATCAAGCTCTTGTTCTCTTCGGCATACCATCCTCAAACCGATGGCCAAACGGAGGTGACGAACCGAACACTCTCCACTCTACTACACGTGTTGATCACGAGGAACATCAAGGAGTGGGAGGAGTGCATAGCCATTGCCGAGTACGCCTACAATCGTGCAAGACACTCCACAACTGGCAAGTCCCCCTTTGAGGTCGTCTATGGTTTCAACTCGTTGTCCCCATTGGACATTCTTGCTCTTCCACTACAAGAGCGCATTAATATGGACGCGAGTGCGCGAGCAAGCTACCACAAGAAGATGCATGAAGATACAAGGCACACCATCGAGCACCAAGTACAACGACTCGCGACAAAGCTCAACATCAACAAGAAACCCATGATATTCAACATTGGAGATCTTGTGTGGCTACACCTTCGCAAGGAACGCTCACCCAACGAACGCAAGTCCAAACTTCTACCCTGAGCCGATGGACCCTTCAAGGTGCTAGCATGCTACAACAACAACAATGCTTACAAGATCGACCTCCCAAGAGACAAGTACAACATGAGCGACATATTCAATGTCAAAGACCTCTCGCCATACCATAGTGATGAAGCTTTTGATCCGAGGTTGGATCTTTCCCAAGGGGGGGAGATGATGCGGATCATCCCACGAGCATCCCCATGGACGTATCTACATCTCCCTTGACACCACTTGGACCAATGACAAGAGCTTGAGCAAAGGATTAGCTCATATTTGTGTGAGAGCTTTGCTCATCCACTTGGTTATTTCTCCATTGGAGTTCAAGACCTCTTCGGAGAAGATCCCCCAAGCGGATTCAAGACCCCATCATGGGAAGACCCTTTAAGACCTCCGCACGGAGAAGACCTTTTGTATCATCCTTTGTTGACTTTGAATCGTGTATCACTCTATGTGTTTTGAGGATCTAGCATATGTGTGACCAAATCTTGTTGGTTGAGTGATTTCTCTCGTGTTTCCCGTCGTGATTTCACCACGTGTTCTTCGTAGGATCCCCTCCAATCGTGAAAGATCGGGCATCTAGGGTTCTACCCTACATCAAATTCCTTCCCGGATGATGCACCATCCGATGCATGGGAAGATAGAACTAAGGACCCCCTCGTGAAGGATTCCTTCCCGAGTGAGATGTTGTCCGGAGTTAAAGAAGACAGAGCTAAGGACCCCCCCCCCCATAACAGATACCTTCCTGGGTAAAATGTTGTCTGGAGTTAAAGAAGCCACGACAGAAGACCCCCCTGTGATGGTCCCCTTCCCGGGCGAGATATCGTCTGATGTCCACAAAGACAAATCTAAATACACACCTTTTGTCGGCCATCCTATGTGTATAGTTGCGTCACACATCCCAGAATGGGCAACTAAGGTCGTGAAATATCTCCAAGAGGACGAGTTGCCTGAAAAACGTGAAGACACTAAAAGGGTAGCTCATCAAGCAACTTGTACCTCTTCATGGAGGGAAACCAATATCAAAGATGGACCAACGAAGTAAATTCATGCATACCCACAAAACAAGGACGAGCTCTTCTCTAAGACATTCATGAGGGCATGTGCGGGACTAACATTGGGTCCCGCGCACTTATGGGCAAGGCTTTCCAACAAGGATTTTATTGGCCCACGGCCCTGAGTGATGTAGAAGAGTTAGTTCGTACCTTTAATGCATGTCAGTTTCACTCCAAAGAGATACATCAACCAGCGCAGGCTCTTCAAACAATTCAACTCTCATGATCGTTATGGTATGGGGGCTAGACATCCTTAGTTCTTTTCCCCATGCTACCAGGGGCTTCGAGTATTTGTTAGTGTCTATCGACAAGTTCACCAAGTGGCTTGAGGTAGAGCCTGTCAGGAAAGTCACTGCTTAGTCTACAATCAAATTTCTTACGGGACTGGTCTGCCGTTTCGGTGTGCCTAATCGCATCATTACTAACAGCGGCACCCGGTTCATGAGTGGCGCCTAAGGGAGTCCTGGACTAGGGGGTCCTCGGGCTACTGGCCTGTCTCTTATGGGCCGGACAGGTGGGCCACTGTATGATTGCCATGAGGCCGAGCTATGAGGTGACTCCGTGTCCGGATAGGAAACCCATGAATCCTTAGTGTGTCCTCCAAGTCAAGATAAGAGAATCGGCACGTTTATTCCTTCCTTGTAACCGACCATATGTAACCCTAGGACCCTTGGTGCCTATATAAACCAGATGGTTTATTCCATAGAAGCTAGAAGAACAACCATCATCCTATTCTCCTAGGGTTTAGTTCATCTGATCTCATGGTAGATAGACTTTGTAATCATCCTATACACATCAATATAATCAAGCAGGACATAGGGGTTTACCTCTTCAAGAGGGCCCGGCCTGGGTAACATCGTGTCCTTTGTCCCTTGTTCCCCATCGATCCAAGATCCACAGCTCGGAACACCCTACCTGAGATCCGCCGGTTCTGACACCGACATTGGTGCTTTCATGAGAGTTTCGTTGTTGGATTGCCAAAAGGATCAATAGCTCTCCTAGTCATCAATGACGCTATCCACACCAGGGACATCTTTGTCCGCGACTAGATTTTTGCGTTTGGCAGGTCATACTGCACGCCGATCGGACCGGCCGTCTCGGCCAGATTGGGATTTTTACCCCCGGTGAAGAGATCAGGTTCGGGAATAGAGTTCACCGCCAACTCCCGGGGAGATCTTACTCTAACAAAATATCCTGCTCCCCTCGAAAAACTTACTAACCCCGATGCTTTAACGTCGGGAGTAGTAAACCTGAGGGAACTGATCTCACTCAGAGCCTGGCCTTAAAGCCCGATCCCATCAATTCGACCAAACTAGTTTCGGCCGAATACTGCATGTGTGCAACATTGAACGTCCCCAGAGAGGTTGTACTGTAAGTCAATCTCGAGTATTTGAAGAGTATGGACCCAGCAGACCTTTCATCATCGAATGATCTACTAGAGCGGATCTGAGCCATGGGAATCTCCGACGTCCAATCCTTGGTCTATGATCTTATCGGGTCAAGCCCGATAAGAGGGAAATTTACATCCCGCCTGTCACACACCGTCGCGACCATCAAGGATTTGACTGAAGGCTCGTTGTCACCAAAGTTAAAAGCAAATTATGTTTGGGTTTCTGATCATCTCACCCAAGCTTCTAGCCCGGAGTCTGACGTGCGCCCTGAAGAGACCCCGGAACCAAGCCCCGACTTGAAGCATGGCCTTGAGTCTGCACAAGATTGTTCAGTTGGCTTTCCGGATTCCGAACTTGGCGTGCTTGATACCGCGATTGCGCTGGACACCGCCGCCAAAGCTCCAGATATGCAACCTAGTGAGACACAAAGTTTTTTCCCACCCACCCCCCACGTTGAGTACTCTCTAAGTAACTCAGGAAAGCCAGACATATGGGATTTAATGTACATAAAGCAGCAGCCCAGAGAAATGGTCCACCCCTTCTGGGCCAGATTCCTCCTGGTCAAAGAAACAATGACGGACTTCTGCGACCAACAAATCATAGCGACCTTTCAGCATAACTGCCGGCATGAAGGAATCTTGAATGCCCTCGCCCATCGCCACGTTCAAAACTTCACCGAGTTATCAAACCTGGTATGCAAATATTGCACCATGCAAAGCCCTGTAAGGCGCAACAATGCGCATGGAGTCAATCCATGCGGAGGAACCCGAAAAAGCTCGGGAAAAACGCTTATACCCACAGCGGTCGGCGGAACACGAGCCCGCCGAGAAGAAGAATAGATCCCTCGCCGGACTCAAAATAGTCCTCGATGAGCTACTGGACAAACCATGCCCCATATGCTCGGTCTTGCTGAACACAAACCCAACCCATAGCCTTCAAGCTTGTTAGCTGGTCAGGTAGGTGGCTTAGAGTGGGGAAGCTATCCTCGGAGTCACACCCTCCAGTAGGCGATTAGCAAGACTCCTGTACAACGACACTGAGGTCCTCACAATCTACGAGACATTTTCCTCAAATAATTAGAGGAAAAGAGCCCTTCGAGAGCTTGGTCAAATGCACCAGGTGACAGCCACAAATTCATGGATGGACACACCAATCACCTTTGACGAGGAAGATGAGCCAAAGGCCGACCCCGTCCGAGCACCCGCCGCACTAGTACTCGATCCCATAGTGTATGGCTTCAGACTAACCAAGGTGCTATTGGATGGAGGCAGTGGTTTAAACCTCATTTATGAGGTTACCCTTGATAAAATGCAGTTTCATAGATCTCGCGTCGAACAGAGGTACTGATGTATGGTAGAACCCTAGATGCCCGATGTCGGTGTCAAAACCAGCAGATCTCGGGTAGGGGGTCCCGAACTATGTGTCTAAGGCTAATGGTAATAGGAGGCAGGGGACACAATGTTTACCCAGGTTCGGGCCCTCTCTATGGAGGTAATCCCTACTTCCTTCTTGATTGATCTCGAGTATTACAAGAGTTGATCTACCACGAGATCGTAGAGGCTAAACCCTAGAAGCTAGCATATGATTATGATTGTTGTTCTACGGACTAAACCCTCTGGTTTATATAGACACCGGAGGGGGCTAGGGTTACACAGAGTCGGTTACAGAGAAGGAAATCTACATATCCGAATTGCCAAGCTTGCCTTCCACGCAAAGGAGAGTCCCACCCGGACACAGGACGAAGTCTTCGATCTTGTATCTTCATAGTCCAACAGTTCGGCACAAGTACGTAGTCCGGCTGTCCGAGGACCCCCTAATCCAGGACTCCCTCAGAAGCCCCTGAACCAGGCTTGAATGACGATGAGTCCGATGCGCAGATTGTCTTCGGCATTGCAAGGCGGGTTCTTCTCCAAATCCCTGAGTACCTGCTGTAACGAGTAGTGTCGAGCGAATTGCAAGGCGGCATTGCAAGGCGGCTTCCCATTAATGTTGCGCTCCTCAGCTTCTGTACTTTAATAATGGCAGTCTCCACATGTCGAGCGAATGCAAGAAGTCGGGGCATTTTTACATTTGCCACCCTGACCATGTAAGAAAATCGTCTATTAAAGAGACGGGGATCCTCAGATCCAAATCCGACCATCTTCCCCAGCGAGGATTCATCAAAGCACGCCCGAAAAAACCATCCCATCATGGCCGGCCACCGCAGCTCCTCCTCTCGCTCCCATAGCGCTAAGCCAGGTGATTGGGTGAAGTGCACCCTATCCCACGACCAGTTGGTGGAGTTGCATACCTAGGGGTTTCTCCCGCCTGCATATCTTGTCGCCGTCGGAGTCGGACTTGCCACTTACGATGGCGAGGAGCAAGGATAGAGTTTCCCCAACCCATCCAGGGGGAGCGAGTATGCCTTGTCCCTTACTTGCTGAGGGGCCTCGGATTTCCAATCCATCCGTTCCTCCGCGGGCTCCTGGAGTATTACAACCTCCAGCTGCACAACTTCACTCCTGCCTCTATATTGCACATCGCAGGTTATGTCGCCCTTTGCGAGCTATTTCTAGGCTGCGAAGCTCATTTCGAGATATGGAAGAGGCTATTCTGCCTCGTCCCACGCAATCAGGAGGGGTCAATATATCAAGTGGGCGGAGCCGAAATATGGCACATCACCGGGACCGGATACCTGTCCGGCACTCCGAAGAAGACGTCCGAAGACTGGCCTTCGGAGTGGTTTTATTTCAAGGACGTCCCCCTTCGGGACCCTATCCGGATGGGTCTTCCTGAGTTTGCCAATGCCCCACTGAAGAAATGTCGTAGCTGGCATCCCTGGAGCCCCCAGGAGGAAGATAACAGGGAGGTCATTTATCTGATGGGCAGGATAAAAATGCTGGCCAAATCTGGATTGACAATAATCGAGGTTATGTCAATATGCACAATGCGGGGGGTGCAGCCACTCCAGTATCGTGGGCGCCCCATGTGGCACTTTAATGGAGAGGATGATGCCACACGCTATGGTCGGAAAGGCTCGGACTCCGCCACTGCCCTGGCGAAACTATTGTCCGATTTGTATAAAGGAGAAGAAGAGGATTTTTCCGAATTAAGCCACGGGATGGATTTTCCATGTACAACCCCCCTAGCTGGGTGAGCTGCTATCTTTTACTCAACTCTATTCATTCCCGCATTCATTCATCGCAAATATTTACCTTGCTAATTCATAGAAGGAACTGCAAAAAGCTGTGAAGGAGGTCCACAGCCAGAGGACCCTGACCGGGCCCTCGACCCTGGACTCGAAGAAGATTCGGACATATTTGTGGAGCTCGTTGACAGGACATTTTACGAGGCAAGCTGTGACGGCGCCTTGGTGGCCATCATTGCTGATTATCCTGGCCTCCTCCCTGCATCACATGTAAGTAAAACCTGAATCCTGACTTCCGAGAAGGATCCCTTCTTTACACCTTACCCACCGCACACGTATTGCACTTTATAGGGAAGGCCATCGGGGCGCCGTGCCGAACCCGCGGTGACTCACCAACGGGGGGCACCCAAGCCGGGTAGGCTTAAAAGGAAGGCGGTTAGGACTGAGACGCCATCGTAGAGGTATGATTTAAAACCTGCTCCATGATTATCGTCTTTAAAATATAACAATGGCCATTGTCCCGTGGCAGAAAGAGTGCTCGCTGGACTGTGACCGGAGATCCTGCCGGCCACGCCTCCACTAGCCGAACTCCAGATCCGGACTCGAGGGAGGAGGCTAACATGGGGACAACGCCGGACGGTCCTCCTACAGAGGATGCGGATAGAATATCCGCCACAAATTTCAAAGTGGAGAGCACCATGAATCACAGGTGTCGACGGGCCATACTCCGCGACCCTAATTTCTCCGAAGAGGCATTCAATGCCTTCAACTCGGGAGATGCGTACATCCGGGCTGCTCAAGGTGGGCTTGCTAGAGCCACAGACCAGTATTTAAAGGATATACGAGTAAGAGAAATCTGATAATTATGTATAACAGTAGTGCCTGACACTTGAAACAGTTGGCACAACTGATTTAAGGATCATTGTATGCATAGGTTCTTACAGAGAAGAATAATCATTTGTCTCAAGAGCTGGAGCAGTGCAAAGCCCAGCTATGGGCTACAGTTGCCGGAATGGAGGAGTCCAAGAAGGCCTCGCCTGGTAATACTTGTCTCAATCAAAAAGAATGTAATTACATGTACCAGTTAGTATTCGGCATGCTCGCAAATCTAACAATAGACTTTGCAGGCAATCCCGAAGTGGATCCGGAGATCGTACAAGAGGATGAGCACCACGCTCAACACAAGTTAGGCGGGAGAAGAACGATCTCCAGGATGCCAATACCCGGCTGGGCGTTGAATTGGAAGATGTTCGGGCCCAGCTTGCTGACTCCGTGAAGGAGAACAAAAGGCTTCGACGCGGCATTTTTAGTGCGTGCTCAAACAAACCTTTATACAGTTCGGCGAAGAAACAGGCTAACAGAGTTATGTCTGTAGGTATGCTGACAGGTCGTCCCGAAGAGCAGATGCCCGGATCTGCGGGCGATCTTCTAGAAGAGCTTTCACAACTGCATGAACAAGTTCGGCAGGTGATGCAGGGTATTGCCCAGGCCTTGTGGCCATCCGCCTCCCTGCCAAGAGGCATGGGGGATCTTGTATAGATTCTCAAGGGAGCGCGGCGGCACTTCCGATTATGGAAGATATCGGCCTGTCGACAAGGTGCGAGGGAAGCCTGGGCCATGGTGAAAACGCGGTACACCAAGGTTGATCCGAACCACATGGCCTAGGTCGGGCCTGTAGGGTCAGATGGGAAAGAGATTCCCGTTAGTTTGGTATATGACCATGTAGGATTAGCCGCAAAGTATTCCCGGCAGGATTGTAGGCTAGACAGCCTGTTGGATGGTATAGAAGAAGAATTTAGCCACGTGACTGTGTACTTTAATTAACATATTTTTCCCTACCCGGATTGTAAATCATTTGTCATGGTAGACCTTTTCAATTCAACCTCTGGACCCGACAGTCCGGAGTGTATCCGAATACCCACTCAGTTATGTAAACCGGGGTACGCATGGAAACCAGGCGTAGGGGTCATAAGTGCTTGAACAGACAAGTACCCAACTAGCTATGTTATATTACATGGATAGTAAGAAACATCTTCCAGGGAGAATAGTTCCGTTAAGGGTTCCTTTCCCTGGGTACGCATGCATTAATGTGCATGCCTGAACTGCGAACAGAGATCCGGGATATAAAACATCTGGGGGTTTATATTGTAATAGGTAAGAAAACATCTTTTGTTCACCGATTGAATATTCCCTTAAGAACGCTAGCTTTCGGCTTCACCCAGTCTGAGGTACACATCCGGCTAACCCGGCAGTAACAATCGCAGAGTTGCTCCCCTTATGCCCTAGCTGAACTAACGGGAACGTAGGGCATAAACACAGGAGCCAGGCAAGCCAAAACTTAAGTCATATCGATGCATATAATGGCGAAGAAACGGTACATATGGAAAAGTGACACATATGTAGTGGGCATAAAGCCCGGAAGATAATTAAGCTTCTATATGAGAAGCCCCCAGGTATAATGAGTGCGCATAGCACGTCAGGATTGTGTAGTCAAGTCACACTTGAAGCTTTTTAGGGCCATAAAAAAAGAAGGAGAGAAAGAGGATATAACTTTAAAAAAAGGAAAGCAGAGGTAAAGAGACGAACACAGGGTTTGGCACTAGGCGTAGAATCTTCGGAGTCTGACCGCGTTCCATGGGTTTGGCTCGAGTCGATTATCTGATGCATCACGCAGACGGTACGCTCCTCCAGTGAGAACTTTATCAATGATGAAGGGACCCTCCCACTTGGGCTTGAGCTTGTCCTTTTTCTTCTCCGGTAGGCGTAGAACGAGTTCGCCAACGTTATAAGTTTTGGCCTGTACTTCTCTGCTTTGATACCTTCGAGCATGTTGCTAATAGAATGCAGAACAGGCTTTTGCAACGTCGCGCTCCTCCTCCAGGGCATCTAAACTGTCCTGCCGATCAAGCTCGGCTTCTCTCTCTTCATACATGCGTACTCGAGGTGAGTCATGAATGATATCGCAGGGCAATACCGCCTCTGCGCCTTACACCATAAAAAATGGTGTGTATCCGGTAGTGCGATTCGGCGTGGTCCGCAGTCCCCATAGTATGGAGTCGAGCTCCTTGACCCAGTGTGTATCTGATTCCTTCAAGGATCGCACTAGTCTGGGTTTGATGCCGCTCATAATAAGACCGTTTGCTCGTTCGACTTGCCCGTTTGTTTGCGGGTGATAGACGGAGGAGTAATCGAGCTTAATGCCCATGTTGCCGCACCAAGTTTTCACCTCGTCGGCTATGAAGTTGGAGCCATTATCGGTGATGATGCTGTGGGGGACACCGTAATGGTGTACAACCCCAGATATGAAGTCTATCACTGGTCCAGATTCGTCCATTTTAACTGGTTTGGCCTCTATCCATTTGGTGAATTTATCCACCATAACCAATAGGTATTTTTTTATTATGGCTTCCTCCTTTAAGGGGTCCGACCATATCGAGCCCCCAGACCGGAAAGGGCCAAGTTATGGGGATTGTTTGGAGAGCGGTAGGTGGCATATGGCTTTGGTTTGCGAAAAGCTGGCAACCGACGCAATTTTGGACGAGGTCCTGTGCGTCTGCTCGGGCTGTCGGCTAGTAGAAACCTGTACGGAAGGCCTTGCTTACAAGGGCCCGAGCTGCGGCATGGTGGACGCGGAGTCCAACGTGAATTTCGGCCAAGAGCTGCCGCCCTTCCTCTTTGGAGATGCACCTTTGGAGTACTCCGGTAGCGCTTTTCTTATAAATCTCTCCCTCGTGAACCTTGTAGTCTTTAGAGTGTCGCACAATGCAACGTGCCTCATTTTTGTCCTCGGGGAGTTCTTGCCTATTTAGGTAGGCTAAGAAGGGTTCTGTCCACGGGGTGATGACAGCCATGATCACGTGGACCGAAGGTGTTATTTCGGTGGCAGAGCCTCCGATTATGTCAGTGTGTTCGGGATCTGGGGTTGTGGTCGGATCCGGACTAGTTTTGTCGGTCTCCCCTTCCCACACCACGGATAGCTTGAACAGCCTTTCCAAGAAGATATTAGGTGGGACGGGGTCGCGCTTAGCACCGATGCGAGCGAGAATATCCGCCGCTTGATTGTTTTCTCGGACCACGTGATGGAATTCGAGCCCCTCGAACCGAGCTGACATCTTGAGGACGGCATTGCGGTAAGCCGCCATTTTCGGGTCCTTGGCATCAAAGTCTCCATTTATTTGAGATATTGCAAGGTTCGAATCCCCACGCAGTTCTAGGCATTGGATGCTCATGGAGACTGCCATCTGAAGACCATGCAACAGAGCCTCGTATTCGGCTGCATTGTTGGAGTCTGTGTATAGTATTTGGAGTACGTATTGGACTGTATCTCCGGTGGGCGATGTCAGGACAACGCCCGCTCCCAGACCAGCCAGCATTTTAGAGCCGTCGAAGTGCATGATCCAATTGGAGTATGCGCCGTACTCTTTAGGGAGTTCGGCTTCTGTCCATTCGGCGACGAAGTCATCCAGTACTTGCGACTTAATGGCTCGTGATAAGTGCATTTCATATATATAATTTGGCACTCAAATTTAGCATCTATCGTGATATATCCATCCATTCTTGCTATGAGTTGTGATATATTTGAATGAAAATCATATAAAAGATCATTTACTTGTCATTTGTTTCTTTTGCAGAAAAGTGCGCAAGGCACTATAATCGTCAAGATTTCTACTATGTGGCTAACGAGAAGAGAGAAGGGCGTGTGTGTGACGACAAGAAGTAACAAAAGGGGCTAACTATAGAAGAGAGGGGATCTACTTGGGAAGGAAGAAGATAGTAGGAGGGCCCATGTGCAAACATCAAAATCTGCCGTGAGGGGATCAAAATCCCTAGGTCACTACACAATTCCCCTCGGGCCTGGCTACATCTCCTTCTCCCTCAACCTCCTTCTCCACCTCCGGCCGCCGCCACGGCCAGGCCGGCGTGGTAGGTGCGCCATCCATCTTCACCATCCGCTTCAGAGCACCACCTCCTACCACCACATCCGCCATCAGCACCTCGAACCATCCAGTCATCACCGCCGCCACCAGCGCCGCATCACCACCGCCATCTCCAGCGCCACCCACGAGCGCTGCCACTCGCGCGACCCGCTAGACTGGCGTCTGACTGCTCGCCACTTCTTCCTTCTCTCTGCTGCTTCTATTCTTCTTCCCCTTGCTGCTCCTCCACCTCTCTTCTTCTCCAAAAAACTGTTGTTGCTGCTCTCTCTCTAACTTCCCCACATCTCTGTTGTTCTTCTTGCCCAAACCTTGCTGCTGCTCCTTCTCTGAACCTACTGCTGCTACTCCACTTCCTCTGCTCCTCTTCTTCTTCTCCCTCTGCCGTTGTTCTTCCCCTCAACCTCCTGCTGCTCCTGCTCTTCTAAGCACCCATGCCGCTGAAATCCTTCTCTGAACCCCAACCTTTGTTGCCTCTTCTTTACCTGCGCTCGCCTGCTTCTCCTTTTCCTTTCTTTTGCTGTTGTTCACCTTCATTGTTGAGTTTCACCAAGGAAACGACCAACCTAAACCCTTCCTGCTGCTGCTTTCTCTCTCTATATATATCTCCCTCTCTGTGTAATTCCTTTGAGGTACTTATGTATGTTAGATTCGACAGTAATCTGCTATGTACTAGTTTTATATGTTACCTGTCCGTGAACTAGTGGCCTATAAAATTCAGTTTACTTGTGATTCTTATGTTGGAATAGTTCCTTGTGAAGGCAGATGTACCTATTAAATTTTCAGTCTATGTATTAGCTCTGTACCTGTAATATATGTTGTGACATGAAGCATTTTCATCCTTGTCCATTATCTTGCTTCTTCCCTCTGTCATACGCTTGTTAGATAAATATATGTGTTCATGTCCTGTTGTTTCCTTTTGTGTTAGCATTTTAGTTTCTCAAGTAATAGGAAAATACCAAAAAAGACAATATAGACAATCTGAACCTCCCCTTTGCTTATTTTACATTTTCTTTGGCGGCGATCTTCGGGAACTACCTTGTTTAGTTTAGGTTTTATTTTCTGTTTTCATCACCAAATATCGTGTCACCTAGCTTTAGCCGAGCATAGTTGCCGTCACCTAGTCCCTGTGGAGAACACGACATCCGTAGTTTGGGCGTAAAAACCCTGCTATATTACTATTGATCATTTTGGCGACGTTGCCAGGGAGTAGCGTCGAGCGATTATGTTAGCTATAGACCAGGTTTATTTTAGTTTCGTGTTTAATTCATCGTGTATTTATTTTTCTGTGTTTCTTTTATATTTTTTTCCTTGTTGTTGCTTTGGCTTATTAGGATACTAACATTCTGACTAGTATTTACTGTTTATGAGTGTGCGTAGGAAATCTGATCTATTTGCAGGTTGATTGATAGTTACACTTGGTGGAGATATGGTGATGCTTCGTGATGTTTGGATGCCAAGCAGCAATTGCTATTTCACAGGGCCACTTTGGCCGCCTTTTGAGGCAAAAAATTTTGAGCTAAAGCCTGGTCTTATTGCTTTGGTTCAACAACAACAGTTTGGAGGTCTGCTCACTGAGGATCCCTATGAGCACTTATACCGAGTCATGGAGTATTCAGGTACAATCAAGTACCATGGAGTTCCTCAAGATGCTATCAAGTGCATGTTGTTCTCATTCTCTCTCCGGGATGATGCTCGTGCTTGGTATCGATCCTTGCCATCAAGATCATTCAGTTGGAATGAGATATCACAAGTTTCTTGGATAAATATTTCCCACTACACAAGCAGTCCGCAATTCGAGATGAGATCCTCAGCTTCGTTCAGCGTGAAGGCGAGAGCTTGTATGATGCTTGGGAGAGATACAAGGCTTTATTCAGGAGATGTCCTAACCACGGGCTCGAGATATGGTTAGAGCTACAGATATTCTATAGAGGATTGACTTCGAACACTCGAGCTTATGTCGATATGGCAGCGGGTGGAGCTATTACAAACAAGACACTTGATGAAGCTTTTCTGCTGATTGAGAGCATAGCTTTCCACCAACTTCAGTGGTACAATAAGAAGCCCACGTCAGATTCATTGGTTTGCTTGCAACAAATCACCACACCTCAGCCACCAATTCTTACACAGAACCCTGAACCTCTATCTCAGTGTGACAAGATTGAGCTTGCATGGATTATATTTGACGATGATGACACCATTCTAGTTGACACACACGCTACAGATCATATGGATACTAGTGTTGGAGATCCGGTTTTGCATTGTGATGATTCTTCCATGGATGAGCCAGAGCTGCAGTTAGTTGTTTTTGATATTGAGGAGTCACCTTTAGTTGATATTGATCATGTGCTGCTAGAGCCAGATATGGAGAAGTTCACCTTCGATGATGTTAGCCGCATTGCTTCCACAACACTTGAGCCTGAGATGGAGAGCTTCATGGTTGAGTATGGTGAGGTGGATTCAGATGTCAAGGAGCCAAGCTCTACTATTTCACTTGTTGACACGAGTCCGGTTGAAATTTCTACTACCACACCTCACTTGGTATCTTCAATTGAGGTAGTCCTGAAGTTTCTTCCTAACTATCTCAGGTATGATCTTAGCTTTCTGGACAAGACATGTCATATCGCTGATATTGCCTATGCCCCATGTGACTTGTTGTTGATACATGTTCCTGATTTGATCAATAGATATACTTATATGATAGGGTACTCTATCGATGACTTAGAGGGCATTCTCTCTGTCACTTGTATTGGCTTGGTTGTTGAGTGTGCTTTCAGGTTTTTGCTTGTGCACGATCCATTACATGCTGACCAGGTTCGAGGTGACATTCCTTGGGACACTGGTGGACTTAGAGCATGGGGATCTCTGTTGGAAAAGGCAGTGCCTAGGAGGCGCTTAGGCACGCCTAGGCGCTAGGCAATGACCCAACGCCTCGCCTAGGGCATAAGCAGAAGTCTAGGCAGAGCAAGTAAGAAATTGTCTACCCAAGCAAGAAATCATGCCATATTGCACTAATATGCCAAAAGGGCTATATTCAAATCATAGTAGCTGGTCGTTAACATGCTTATATGCCTAAATTAATAAAATACACATATAATAACCACATATACACCCTAATAGTAAAAATTATATAATCGCCTAGGCTGCGCCTAGGGCGCTTAAGCACTACTTAGGCACTAGGCAAAGGCAAACCGCCTCGCTTACGCCTACCGCTTTTTCCAACCTTGATGGGGATGAGGAGAAGCAAGGGGGCACACACGAGGAAGGGAGAAGCTGGAGCAGGCATGAGGATAGAGAAGCAAAAGGAGAGGAGCTGCAGTTGGTGAGGTGATCGAGCGAGTGCTACTTCCTATGAAAACCCGGTGAGGTGTTTCATGACCCATTCCTAGTATATCATCCATTGATACATGCTGAAATCAAATGTTATTTGGGTTGCTTAAGCCATGTCTTAAATATTGCCCCACTGAATTTTACTTGACATATGGTGCTTGATGAGAATATGTGAACTGAGTGTTGAATGCCTGGTAAACTAGTGATCTATACAATGCTTGCTTTGCTGAAAGTAGTGGAAGTTATTAGTTTTGAGTGCTCAAATCCCTAGTATACTAGAAAACTTAATCATTTTCTGCTTTTACCTAGATCACCACGTTTAGATGCTGAATTTGTGCTAACTGTGTTCCCATTGAGAGCAATCACCTAACCACTATGGATTAGCATGCTATGTTCCCTGGATCAGTAGCATGTGAACCAGACATGGAGAAGTGATGATTCCTATTTTTGTGCTTATGTGTTGTTCATTTAAGATAAGTAATAATGAATAAATAAGTCTAACTACCTACAGTAGCATGTCATGTTCCCGGGATCGGTGGCATGTGAAATCGGGTTAGCTTGGGCAGTAATTAATAATAAAAAATGTAATTGTCGAACCAGGTGTATACCATGTTCTCGGGATCGGTGGTATGTTCCTTTGGCGAGACAAACAAAAAAACTAATAATTGGTCGAGCCAGGTGTGTACCATGTTCTCGGGATCGGTGGTATGTTCCTATGGTGAGACTAATAATAATATAATCATTGCTTTATCTCTGTAAATAAGTGATTTGATCACAAGATTTAATTCTAGTTCATTTTGTTCTTGGGATCATGCTCTCTTTAGGAACCATTTGGCGCAGTCATCTTTTAAACTTGTTGATCCTCTTTTATCTCTGTAAAAGTTATGGTCATGCTTACTAGTATCCTACTGCTTTGTAGCACTCCTAACCATTAATTTTCACTAGCTAAGTCTGAAGCATGCCTTGTTTGGAGATCTATTTTACCAGGACATTCCTTACTCAGTTTACTGTTCATTATCTTGCCTTTGTCATATTCCTTTGCTTGAGGACAAGCAAAGATTTAAGTGTGGGGGAACTTGATAAGTGCATTTCATATATATAATTTGGCACTCAAATTTAGCATCTATCGTGATATATTCATCCATTCTTGCTATGAGTTGTGATATATTTGAATGAAAATCATATAAAAGATCATTTACTTGTCATTTGTTTCTTTTGCAGAAAAGTGTGCAAGGCACTATAATCGTCAAGCTTTCTACTATGTGGCTAACGAGAAGAGAGAAGGGCTTGTGTGTGACGACAAGAAGTAACCAAAGGGGCTAACTATAGAAGAGAGGGGATCTACTTGGGAAGGAAGAAGATAGTAGGAGGGCCCATGTGCAAACATCAAAATCTGCCGTGAGGGGATCAAAATCCCTAGGTCACTACACAATTCCCCTCGGGCCTGGCTACATCTCCTTCTCCCTCAACCTCCTTCTCCACCTCCGGCCGCCGCCACGGCCAGGCCGGCGTGGTAGGTGCGCCATCCATCTTCACCATCCGCTTCAGAGCACCACCTCCTACCACCACATCCACCATCAGCACCTTGAACCATCCAGTCATCACCGCCGCCACCAGCGCCGCATCACCACCGCCATCTCCAGCGCCACCCACGAGCGCCGCCACTCGCGTGACCCGCCAGACTGGCATCTGACTGCTCGCGCCACTTCTTCCTTCTCTCTGCTGCTTCTATACTTCTTCCCCTTGCTGCTCCTACACCTCTCTTCTTCTCCGAAAAACTATTGTTGCTGCTCTCTCTCTCTAACTTCCCCACATCTCTGCTGTTCTTCTTGCCCAAACCTTGCTGCCGCTCCTTCTCTGAACCTACTGCTGCTACTCCATTTCCTCTGCTCCTCTTCTTCTTCTCCCTCTACTGCTATTCTTCCCCTCAACATCCTGCTACTCCTGCTCTTCTAAGCACCCACGCCACTGAAATCCTTCTCTGAACCCCAACCTTTGTTGCCTCTTCTTTACCTGCGCTCGCCTGCTTCTCCTTTTCCTTTCTTTTGCTGTTGTTCACCTTCATTGTTAAGTTTCACCAAGGAAACGACCAACCTGAACCCTTCCTGCTGCTGCTTTCTCTCTATATATATATCTCCCTCTCTGTGTAATTCCTTTGAGGTACTTATGTATGTTAGGTTCGACAGTAATCTGCTATGTACTAGTTTTATATGTTACTAGCCAAGAAGGCTTTTATTTCTTCCAGTCCGGCCGTGGCCGCATCCGTACACTCGAAGTGTTCGGTGCGCCGAAGAAGGCAATAGAGAGGTAGTTCCTTTTCTCCCAATCGGGAGATAAAGCGTCTTAAGGCAGCCACGCATCCAGTTAATTTCTGGATTTGCTTGAGGTCTATTGGGGTAGCCAACTGTGACAAAGCTCGGATTTTAGCCGGATTTGCTTCAATTCCTCTATTGGAAACGATGAAACCCAGGAGCTTTCCGGTAGGAACGCCAAAAACGCATTTTTCTGGTTGAGCTTGATATCATATGTTCGGAGATTGTCGAACGTAAGCCTCAGGTAGTCTATTAAAGACTCGACGTGTCTGGTTTTGATGACCACATCGTCTACGTATGCCTCCACTGTTTTGCCGATTTGCGTTTCCAGGCATGTCTGAATCATGCGTTGATAGGTTGCACCGGCATTTTTGAGCCCGAAAGGCATGGTGTTAAAACAGAAGGGACCATATGGAGTTATGAATGCCATTGCGGCTTGATCGGACTCCGCCATCTTGATTTGATGGTATCCGGAGTATGTGTCGAGGAAGCACAATGAGTCGTGTCCTGCGGTAGCATGGATGATTTGATCGATGTGAGGGAGAGGGAAGGAATCCTTTGGGCAAGCCTTATTGAGGTCCTTGAAATTGACGCATAGGCGCCAGGATTTGTCCTTCTTTGGTACCATCATCGGGTTTGCTAGCCAGTCCGGGTGTTTTATTTCTCTGATGAATCCGGCTTCGAGTAACTTGGCTAGCTCCTCTCCCATGGCTTGTTGTTTAGGTTGTGAAAAGCGCCGAAGAGTCTGCTTGACCGCCTTGTATCCCTTCAGTATGTTGAGGCTATGCTCGGCTAGCCTGCGTGGGATACCTGGCATGTTCGAAGGGTGCTAGGCGAAGATGTCCCAATTCTCGCGCAAGAACGCCCGCAGTGCGGCATCTATTGTAGGGTTCAGCTGTGCCCCGATGGATGATGTTTTTGTAGAGTCCGTTGGGTGGACTTGGAATTTGACTATTTCGTATGCTGGTTTGTAAGAGGTGGACTTGGACCGTTTGTCGAGTATCACGTCATCCCTGTCCACTTTGGAGCGCAGCGCGGTTAGTTCTTTGGCTGTGAGGGCTTCGGATAATGCCTCAAGGGCCAGGGCGGCGGTTTTGTTTTCGGCGCGGAGTGCTATGTCCGGATCACTGGCTAGAGTGATGGTTCCATTGGGCCCGGGCATCTTGAGCTTCATGTACTTGTAATGGGGTATAGCTTGGAAGCTCGTGAATGCATCCCACCCTAAAAGGGCATGGTATCCGCTACTAAACGGGGCCGCTTGGAATGTGATTTCTTCGGACCTGTAATTTTCTGGTGTGCCGAATACCACATCTAGTGTGATTTTCCCGCACATCATGCCTCCCGACTAGGGATAATTCCTCTGAAGGTCGTGCTGCTTTGCTCAATGTGGCTCTTGTCTATTTCCATTTTGTTGAGGGTTTCCTCGTAGATGAGGTTTAATCAGCTGCCACCGTCCATGAGTACTTTAGTAAGCCGGAAGCCGTCCACAATTGGACTAAGGACCAAAGCGGCTGGTGCTCGGACTGTTCGGAAATGAGGTTCGTCACTGGCATTGAAGGTTATGGCTGTGTCATTCCATGGGTTTATTGCTGCAACGTGGCAGACTTCGGCGAGGCTGCGAAGTGCTCTCTTGCGCCTGTTATTTGAGGCGAAAGTCTCGAAGACTGTCAATATTGTATTGTTGTTTTTTGCGGGATGATGCTCTGCGGTATCGTTAATGAGGAGATCCTAGCCGCTCTTAGCCACCTGCCGAAGTATCCGACATGCTCTAAGGCTGTGTGTTGGTATGGTATCCGGTGTGGTGTGAATTTTGCATGGCCCATTGAGCCATCCCTCCAATACGGTTCCACGCCCTGTAGTGGGCTTTGGTTTCTTTGTAATTGGATCGAGTGACTTGCGAGAGTGCACCCTTTTAGTTCGGACGAGGGGTTTAGTGAGGGCCGGAGGATCCCAGAATTTTGCTTGGGTTTTCCAGGTGCTTTCCATCGCACAGTACTTCTGTACTATGGCCGCCAAGTCAGCGAAGTGTGCTATGTCACGGCGACTTATGGCCTTAAGGATTCCCTTGTCCGTGCAATTTTTGCAAAAGAATGAGATTGCGTCTTCCTCACGACAGTCCTTGGCCTTTCTCATTACAAGGAGGAATCTGGCCCAAAAGTGATGTACTATCTCTTGGGACTCTTGTCTAATGTGGGAAAGATCGCTTGTATCTGGTTGGGTGGATAGATTTAAGTCTGAACCCTGACCCAATCTGAGACCCAGAGGCAGAGGAGCTTCCGAGCTTGGCAGTTCGGGCTCTGGGGTGTTGCCCAATTTCTCTGGCCCGCTGTCCGATTCTAAGTTCGGAGCCTGGGTCATGTCCTCCCGTAGACGGGTATCCAGCTCGGAGAGCTCGGGAATCCGGACATAGTTCGTCCTCAAAATAGAGGAAGAATCGCTATGTTGCTCCTCCACCACCACTATCTGATGGGTGACCGGCGGAGAGTTAATCTCTCTTTGGTCGGGTTTAAGCCCGATCTGATCATAGTCTGCAGCGACTCCAAAGGCGGCGATGCGATCCAAGAGCTCGTTCAAGGACAAGAGCTCCATTAGATCCATCTGCTCGGTGTATTCCGAGTTGACGTGGAGGCTGTTCTTGATGACCCGAGAAGTCATCATCGACGCGGTGACCGAACGGGCGGTCATGACGAAGCCGCCTAGTCGAAGAGTTTGGCCTTAAGCTAGGGCTCCCCCAGAGGTGATGTCATCCTTGATGACAAGGCGGGCCATCAAGCCTTATGGTGACGACACAGTGGAACTCTCAATGAAAGCACCATGTCGGTGTCAAAACCAGTGGATCTCGGGTAGGGGGTCCCGAACTGTGCGTCTAAGGCTAATGGTAACAGGAAGCGGGGGACACAATGTTTACCCAGGTTCAGGCCCTCTATATGGAGGTAATACCCTACTTCCTGCTTGATTGATCTTGATGATATGAGTATTACAAGAGTTGATCTACCACGAGATCGTAGAGGCTAAACCCTAGAAGCTAGCCTATGATTATGATTGTTGTTCTGCAGACTAAACCCTCCGGTTTATATAGACACCGGAGGGGGCTAGGGTTACACAGAGTCAGTTATAGAGAACGAAATCTACATATCCGAATTGCCAAGCTTTCCTTCCACGCAAAGGAGAGTCCCACCCGGACACGGGACGAAGTCTTCGATCTTGTATCTTCATAGTCCAATAGTCCGGCACAAGTACATAGTCCGGTTGTCCGAGGACCCCCTAATCCAGGACTCCCTCACCCGATCTTTCACGATTGGAGGGGATCCTACGAAGAACATGAAGAACACGAGGAGAAATCACGAGGGGAAACACGAGAGAAATCACTCAACCAACAACATTTGGTCACACATATGCTAGATCCTCGAAACACAAAGAGTGATACATGATTCAAAGTCAACAAAGGACGATACAAAAGGTCTTCTCCGTGAGGAGGTCTTGAAGGGTCTTCCTGTTATGGGGTCTTGAATCCGCTTGGGGGATCTTCTCCGAAGAGGTCGTGAACTCCAATGGAGAAGTAACCAAGTGGATGAGCAGAGCTCTCACACAAATATGAGCTAATCCTTCGCTCGAGCTCTTGTCATTGGTCCAAGTGGTGTCGTGGGAGATGTAGATACATCCATGGGGATGACCGTGGGATACTCCGCATCATCTCCCCCCCCCCCCTCGGGAAAGATCTGACCTCGGATCGAAAGCTTCATCACCATGGTATGGCGACAGGTCTTTGGCATTGAAGATGTCCCTCATGTTGTACTTGTCGCTTGGGAGGTAGATCTTGTAAGTGTTGTTGTTTTTGTTGTAGCATGCTAGCAACTTGAAGGGTCCATCGGCTTGGGGTAGAAGTTTGGACTTGCGTTCGTTGGGGAAGCATTCCTAAGGTGTAGCCACACAAGATCCCCGATGTTGAATATCATGGGTTGCTTGTTGATGTTGAGCTTGGTCGCGAGTCTTTGTACTTGGTGCTCGATGGTGTGCCTTGTATCTTCATGCATCTTCTTGAAGTAGCTTGCTCGCGCACCCGCGTCCATATTGATGCGCTCTTGTAGTGGAAGAGGAAGAATGTCCAATGGGGACAACGGGTTGAAACCGTAGATGACCTCGAAGGGGGACTTGCTGGTTGTGGAGTGTCTTGCACAGTTGTAGGCGTACTCAGCGATGGGTAGGCACTCCTCCCACTCCTTGATGTTCCTCTTGATCAACACGCGTAATAGAGTGGAGAGTGTTCGGTTCGTCACCTCCGTTTGCCCATCGGGTTGAGGATGGTGTGTCGAAGAGAACAAGAGCTTGATTTCGAGCTTGGCGCATAGAGTCTTCCAAAAGTAACTCAAGAATTTGACGTCGTGGTCCGAGACAATCGTCTTTGGCACTCCATGGAGGCACAAGATGTCCCTGCAAAAAATATTTGCAATATGTGAAGCATCATCTATCTTGTTACATGAGATAAAATGAGCCATCTTAGAGAATCGGTCCACAACAACAAACACGGAATCCTTTCCATTTTGAGTTCTAGGAAAACCAAGTACAAAGTCCATGCTAATGTCTTCCCAAGGTTGATAAGGAATACGAAGGGGCATATAAAGACCATGGGATTGAGCTTTTGACTTAGCTTTGCGACATGTAGAGCATCGGTTGGTGAAGCGTGAGACGTCATAGAACATCTTGGGCCAAAAATAGTTCTTGGAGAGCGCAGCTAATGTCTTGTCACGACCAAAGTGTCCCATTAGTCTGCCTCCATGAGCCTCTTGCAAAAGGAGCAAACAAAGAGAAGACTCGGGAATGCAAAGTTTGTTATCTCTCATAAGGTAATCATCCTTGATGTAATAGCGTTCCCAAGATGTATGCATCAAACACTTGGCATGAGGAATTGCAAAAGTAGGATCGTGCGCATATAAGTCTTTTATGTGCTCAAAGCCAATGACACTCAATTCAAGTTTAGTGACAAGCATGCATATAAGGGAAAGAGCATCCGCCACTACATTTTCCTTACCTTTGATGTACTTGATGACATAAGGAAAAGACTCGATGAATTCACTCCACTTAGCATGACGCTTCTTCTACTTAGTTTGACCCTTTAGGTACTTGAGCGTTTCATGATCGGTATGGATGATAATTCATGAGGGCGAAGATAATGTTCCCATTCACGCAAAACTCACACTAAAGCATATAGTTCTTTTTCATAGATGGGATAATTGAGTTGCGCTCCGGAAAGTTTCTCAGTAAAGTATGCTATGGGGCGCTTCTCTTGCGTTAACACACCTCCTATACCATTACCAGTAGCATTGCAATGAATTTCAAAAGGTTTGTGAAAGTTGGGTATTGCAAGCACGGGACCATGAGTAAGCAAATTCTTAAGCTCATTAAATGTGGTATCTTGGAATGGTCCCCAAACAAATGGAGCATTTTTCTTACTCAAAGAATGCAAAGGTGAAGCAATGGTGCTCTTCACAAACCTACGATAGAACCCGGCTAAACCAAGAAAACTACGCACTTGTTGCAAGTAGGTTGGTTGGGGCCAAGTTTTAATAGCATTGATCTTAGATTCATCTACAAGAACACCCTTAGGAGACACAATGAAACCCAAGAAAACAAGCTTATCAACACAAAAAAAGGCATTTGTCCATATTAGCATAAAGCGCTCTTTCGTAAGGGTTTGCAACATGGTTATAAGATGGGTGACATGATCTTTGAGGGATTTGCTAAAGACAAGAATATCATCAAAATAGACCACAAAAAATACACTAATATAGGGTCGAAGAACAAAATGCATGACTCGCATGAAAGTACTGGGAGCTTTGGATAAACCCATTGGCATAACTAGCCATTCATATAAACCAAATTTGGTCTTAAATGTTGTTTTCCATTCATCACCTTCTTTGATGTGTATTTGATAGTAGCCACTCTTAAGGTCAATCTTAGAGAAGATGGTAGCTCCGCTAAGCTCATCAAGCATATCATCTAAGTGTGGAATAGGGTAACAATATCTAATGGTGATAGCATTGATGGGACGGCAATCCGAACACATGCGATAAGTTCCATCTTTCTTAGGGACAAGGATTACCAGTACGACACAAGGGCTCAAACTTTCACGTACATGACCGTTGTCGATGAGTTGTTCTACTTGCCATAGGATCTCCTTAGTTTCCTCGGGGTTGACGCGGTAGGGAGCTTTGTTAGGTAGAGGTGCCCCAGGGATGAGGTCAATCTGGTGCTCAATGTCTCGTAGAGGAGGTAGTCTCGTAGGTAGCTCATCGGGAAAAACTTCTTGGCATTCCTGCAAAAGAGAAGACAACAATAAAGGTAGATCATGAGAGGTGTTAGTTTTTGGTGCCTCGTCCTTGCACAAAAGGACATAGTGCATAACACTTGATGGGTTCTCACACACTTCTCTCATCTCACTTTTGGTGGCAAATAGAACTAAGTTCTTCTTGTCGCTCATCATGGAGGCACTCAATTTTGGCTTGTGGCGCTCACTCTCTTTTGGGTGGGTCGCTCCCTCACTCTTTTCTCCACGATGGGTGGCTTGCTTGTCAGCGATCACTTGACTTAGAGACATAGGTTCTAGCACGTACTCCTTTCCTTTCATCTTGAAGCTATAGTGATTGGTACGCCCATTGTGGATCACGCCTCGGTCAAATTGCCATGGTCGACCAAGAAGGAGGTGGCAAACGGACATCAGGACAACATCACACTCCAAAGTGTCTTCATATGCTCCTATCTTGAAAGAAACTTTCACCGTATGCTCGACTTTGATAGTGCCGAAATCGCTTAGCCGTTGAACCTTGTAGGGGTGCGGGTGCTTCATCTTGACCAATTGGAGCTTGGAGCATAGTTCTTCACTTCCCAAGTTATGGCAACTACCTCCATCGATGATGACCTTGACGGACCTTCCATTGATGCCGGCCTTGGTGTGGAAGATATGGCATCTTTTGTCTTCATTTTGTTGATGTTGAAGAGCCAAGACTTTGGAGACAACGAGAGCAGGGCTCGAATCCTCATCACAAAAGACTTGATCATCTTCATCTGCTTTCACGCGCCGGTGCAAGGCCACTTGCTCAAGGGCTTCCATTTCCTCTTCTCTCATGGAGTCATAGGTACTGTCGTCGTTGAGGATCATGGTGTGCTTGTGAATGAGCTTGAGGAACTTGACGATGCACTCTTGCTTGATAGTTCCTCTCTTGGATTTCTTCGTGAAGTGCTTCCTCTTGATTGCGCATATCTTGGTTCCGGTTGGCGATGGATCGACTTGACTCTCGAAGGGCACGGTGCGCCTCAAGTGCTTGTGTTCATGTGGTTGTTGTTTAAGACATTGAGCCTCAGCATCTTGTTCGTCTTGGTGTTGGTGTCACGCCCAAGATGCGACCCTATCCTAAAGAGACTCGAAGGTCCCACCAAGGATAGAACCGCATATTGAAACACTTTTGCAAGGTGGATATCATTACATCAACATTACATAATAGATGGGGATACATACAAGAGGCATACAATGCCACACGAATACATCATCACAATACATAAGAGCATCATCCGACTACGGATGAATCACAAACAGAAACTCAAACGACATCCACCCTGCTAGCCCAGGCTGCCGACCTAGAACCTATACCCTGATCGAAGAAGAAGCAGAAGAAAAACGCAAGACGAGCAAGCATCGCTCTCGCGTCATGATCATCGCATAACCTGTACCTGCAACTGTTGTTGTAGTAATCTGTGAGCCACGAGGACTCAGCAATCCCATTAACATGGGTATCAAGACTAGCAAAGCTTAATGGGAAAGGAAGGGGGTAAAGTGGTGAGGCTGCAGTAGCGACTAAGCATATATGGTGGCTAACATACACAAATAAAAGTGAGAAGAGAGCAAGCGGAACGGTCGTGAAGCTAGCAATGATCAAGAAGTGATCCTGAACTCCTACTTACGTCAAACATAACCCAAAACTGTGTTCACTTCCTGGACTCCGTCGAAAAGAGACCATCACGGCTACACACGCGGTTGATGCGTTTTAATTCGGATCTGGTGTCAAGTTATCTACAACCGGACATTAACAAATTCCCATCTACCACATAACCGCGGGCACGGCTTTCGAAAGATTATACCCTGCAGGGGTGTCCCAACTTAGCCCATGATAAGCTCTCGCGATCAATGAAGGATATACCTTCTCCTAGGAAGACCTGATCAGACTCGGAATCCCGGTTTACAAGACATTTCGACAATGGTAAAACAAGACCAGCAAAGCCGCCCGGATGTGCCGAAAAATCCCGATAGGAGCTGCACATATCTCGTTCTCAGGGCACACCGGATGAGCGAAGCGTACAGGAACCGACGTAATCCAAGTTTCCAAGGAATGGTCCCGCACGGTGCTCTAGTTTGGACCAACACTCGAAGGAGCACTGGCCCGGGGGGGGTAAAATAAAGATGACCCTCGAGAGCGCGACTTCCAAGGGAAAAAGGGCTAGGTGAGGCAAATGGTAAAACCAAGGTTGGGCCTTGCTGGGGGAGTTTTATTCAAAGCAAACTGTCAAGGGGGTCCCATAAATCACCCAACCGTGTAAGGAACGCAAAATCCGGGAACATAACACCGGTATGACGGAAACTAGGGGCCGCAAGAGTGGAACAAATTACCAGGCATAAGGCCGAGCCTTCCACCCTTTACCAAGTATATAGATGCATTAATTAAATAAGAGATATTGTGATATCCCAACATAATCCTATCCACCATGGAGCAATCTTCAACTTCACCTGCAACTAACAACGTTATAAGAGGGGCTGAGCAAAAGCGGTAACATAGCCAAGCAATGGTTTGCTAGGAAGGGCGAAAAAGGTTAGAGGCTGACATGGCAAATTTGGAGGCTTGAAGAACAAGTGATAGGTAGCGCAGCAAAGCGATAGAACGAAGCAACTAGCATAGCAATGATAGTAGTGAGATCCAGGGTAGCGGTCATCTTGCCTGAAATCCCGCAAGGAAGAAGAACAAGTCCATGAAGAAGATGAAGCCACGAAGACGAACCAAGCATAGACGAACGAATCCTCACGATCGCAACGAAACGGGAACTATCGAGAAGAAGCACACAACATGGTAAACACACCACACATATACATGACATGATGCACAACCAAGCATGATGCATGACAAAGCTACATGAAGCTACTCATGGCAAAAGATGATGCATACAAGAGCAACACATCAAGGCAAGTTTAAATGAGGTCGGAAACAACATATAACAATTCCGGTAAGTCCTCATATGCAAATTTCGAAATTGGTCCAGATCTGAATAAACCTTATGTTCAAGTTGTTAAACAGCAAGTTAAGATGCACCAAGAAGATCTACACGAGATTCTAGTCAAGTTACATATAAAGTTCATTTAATTCGGAGCTACGGCCTAGAAGATATGAGCAAAACAAGTTAAACATGGCATAGATGCAAAATGCAAACAAACATCAAGCAAACACCTCAAAACAAGGATGCAACATAATAATATGAAACTACATGCAAAATCAAGCAAGTTTCATATAGAGCACACTCAAAACGGAGCAACGGTTCAACACACACACTATACAAGTTTAAAGGGAAAGTTGTCCAAAACAGCAACTAGGCATATTGCAAGCATCAAAACAATATGCTACAGCACCCCAACATGATAATAAAAGACATGGACATGATGTACAGGTAAAGCATGACAAAACATGAACACTGGGCTATCTCCAGAAATCACTAGAACATGCTCCAAAACACATGACAAGATTGCAAATAATAACAGTTTTAGATTTTGCAGAAATAACATCAGGTTGCAATGTTTAGAGCTATCAAACAACATGCTACAGGAACTTATCATGGAAAATAAAGGCATGGCATGAACCTACTAATTGCATAGAACAAAAGTCCTTTACTGACCATGAGCCAAAAAGGATTAGAAGATATGATGGCACCCATGTAAACATGGCAAATGATATGACAGATTCAGCAAACAGGGCATGGCAGGAACAACGATAAGTAGGCATGTTGGTGAGCTTGAACCACTCACCACAGAGCAATACATGGCATGAAAAGGCAACCAAAAGTAAGAAGACATGTTTATGAAGCTAAGCATGGAAAGAGCAAGTTCGTAGGGTGCATGGATCACTAGCAAAACACATGGGAAAACAGAACTTAAAGTTAACATGCTGACAACAACATTATTTAGCTACTTTGGAGAAAGATTACAACAAGCTACAGCAGCTATATATGCAACCAGGGGGATGGATGGATAGAGCATGACATGTATAACAAAACATCCTTACTGAACATCTCCAGATTATGCATAGAATGACTTGTAGCAGCAGGTTTACATAGCATCACAAAATAACAGATTCAGCCTAGCAAAACAGTAACAGCAAGTACACTACTTCACGAGCTCGAATCACTCACCACAAGTCATTGCATGACAAGATAAGCATAGCATCAGCAAGAAGACATGTTTATGAAACTAACCAAGGCAAGAACAAGTTCATAGCATGCAAGGATCAACTACAACAACCTTGGAAAAATTGAATAACATGTAAACAATCTGCCAGGAAACATTTTAGAGCAAAAGTAGAGCAAGAAAATGACAAGCTAGACTACTCCATAATTGCAAATAGGGGCATAAATGTATAGAGAATAACCATATTATCAAATCATCCTTAGTGAAGTATCTCAAAATATGCTTGGATCTCTCTGTAGCATCAAGTTTACATGGCATAAAAATAACAGCAGAACAGGGACTGAAATCAACAACATCACGAAGCCTAGTTTGCATGCTTGTTCTAGTCACCATATTGATCACAAAAATACATGGCATACACCACTGTAAAGATGGCATGATGTAGCACAAAACACATGTAGACATCAACCTCATAGGATGCACACATCAAATGCAACAAAAATAACAAATCACCAAGTTATAACAGTTTTTGCAGATTAACATCATATAGCACTCTTGGAACGATGATTCAGACACCACGATGAGCTCAAATGAACATGATGCAATGGAACAAAATGAAGACCACATCACGATGAACATTTCGATATATTACACGCACAAAACGGAGCAGTATGCAATAAGTTATGGGAGGTCAAACATAGCTTGAAAATATCACAGAAAAATGACTTGGTGGAAATTCTCACCCCGGGAAAATGGATCTCGCGGATCGGGATGGAGCGGTATGATGCGGCCGTGTGGATCGGGGTTCGTCGCCGTCCAGGGCTGGGGCCGTGCGGATCTGGGCCAAGGTCAACGGCGGCGACGGCGGCTTCTACAGCGACACGGGCGGCGAGCGGGTTCCACGGCGAGCGGCGGAAGGGGCCGGGAGCGGCGGATCCGGGCACAGGCTCCCCGGATCTGGCCGGACTCCAGCAGAGGGCGGCGCCGGGAGACACAGAGACGGCCGGGCGTGCGGGGTCCGGCGAGGGGAGGTCGAGGATGAGGCGGCGGAGGCGGGACGGCGCGGGGGAGCTCCTGCTCCGGCGAGACGCGCCGGGCAGAGCAGCGGGCGGCGGGCGGCGGCGAGGCGCCCGGCGACGAGGCGGCGGAGGGCGACGGCGGCGAGGCGCCCGACAGGCGGCGGACGAGCTCGGGCCGACCCGGGCCCCGATGGGCTTCGACGGGCCCCGCGCGGGCTCGGGCGGGCCGGCGGCGGCGGGAGGAGAGAGAGAGGCCGGCGGGATACGTGGTGGCGCAGGATTCGCGGAGGGGCGGCGGCTGGACATGTCCGGCGGGCGAGAGATAGGTTTGATCTAGGGTTTGCACCGAAATTTCGGGGAGGGGCACAAATATATAGGTAGAGGGAGCTAGGAGACTCCAAATGGAGTGCGGTTTTCGCCCACACGATCGTGATCGAACGACCAAGACCATGGAGATGACTTAGATGGGTTATGGGCCACTTTGGAGGGGTGTTGGGCTGCAACACACACGAGGCCTTTACAGTTCCCCGGTTAACCGTTGGAGTATCAAACGACCTCCAAATGGCACGAAACTTGACAGGCAGTCTATCGGTGCTATACCAAGGCCGCTTGGCAAACCTCGGGCCATTCCGAGAAAGTTTAATACCCGCTCACAACAGGAGACAAAAGGGGAACGCCGGAGGGCATAGGAGTGTCGGATCGCAAAACGGACAACGGGGAAAATGCTCGGATGCATGAGACGAACACTTATGCAAAATGAAATGCACATGATGACATGATAAAATGCAACACGCAAGAAAATGACATGGCAACTACGGCGAATAACTGGCAGACACCTGGCGCATCTAATCCGGGGCATTACAACACTCCTCCACTAACAAGAGATCTCGTCTCGAGATCTTAGGACCGTGACGGGAGAGAAAAAGGGATGAGGTGAAACAAGAACTCAAGAGAAGAAGCAAAGAATCGAGAGCACTCGAGAAGAAGAGAGGAACGACGAGAATGACAAGAATCGAAAGCTCACGGAATCAGATAGACTATGAAACCACTCCGGTTAGCACGAGATAAGAAACGAATAAGACTGAAATAATTTAGGCAGCACTCCGGCTGAAACATGGAGGAATAGAACATGAGCTTGAGATGACAGAATGATAGTTGATGAAGACATGACACAAAACCTCCGGAAAGAATTGAAAGAGAATGGAAAGAATTTAGAAGGAAGGGTGGAACGGAGTTGTTGAGAAAATCAACAACGAAAAGAATAAGCTTGTTGTGGACTTATAGGTAAAATCTCAAGATCATAAGGTGATAACCGGCCACAAACGGAGATGATTGGATAGCTTAGAAGAACGAAGAAATGCAAAACTCCACTTCAAAAGAATACGGAGAATTAATTACACTTCGAGACTCGAGAAGAAAGACACTTGAACTACACCAACAAAATCTTGATGAACTCTTGAGAGAATGAATTAAATCATGAAGAACCACCATGATGAACTCCGGTGACAAAAGGATGATGAGATAGAATGAAGGAAAAAAGAATAAGATGAGCCTTGCGATGACTTGGATGGAGGTTCCGACGAAATGGCCGAGGAAGTTTGAACTCCGGAAAAGAAAAAATGAAAACACTTGGAACTAGAATTTATTCATCAAGAACAAACTCCGAAGGAAGGGATTAATCACTTGGATGAAATAAGAATAAGTTTTATTGTATGCTTATCCTTCATCAACTTAAATTGATGACAAGCAATGGATTTTGCATACTACTTATTCTTCTTGAAAAAGGATTGATAAGTGACATATCGCAAACTCGAGAAGGTCTTCAAGAACCACCGGTAGGATTGGAAAGAACGAATGGATTAAAATGATAATCAAGGAAAAGGAATATTGAACGAACCACCGTAAGAATTCGGAAATGACTGACGAAAGAGAATGAAACACCGGGAAGGATTAGAAGAACGAATATGCTTGAGGCGATTTAGATACATGGGAACGGGACGAACTCGTTTGAATGAAGCGTTGGGATAAATAGAGAACGATAACTGGAATGATGGCCTCCGGTGAAAAGAAACGGGAAAACAACTTCTGACATACTCCGGATGGTTAAGAAAAGAATATCTGAAAAATGGAATAAATCGAGAGGATAATATGAAGCTAGAACTACGAATCTTCGAGAGGACGGGCAAGATTTGCGAGGAAAAACTCTTCTTCTATCCTGAAATGACGACGAGGAACACCACCAAAATTATTGAGATACTCTGGGAGAATGAAAAGCGAAGAGGTTGAGCCAACAATGAAAAGAATTTGAATGAGATCTTGGAAAGGCATCTGACTGATGGGATCCATTCTTACATCACACTTGAAAATAATTTGAGAATAACTCCGGGAGAATTAGAAGAGTCAGGTAAGATCCTGGGAAAAGACCTGTGGGTTAGGGCCCACTGAAGAGATAACACCATTGGAAAGGGATGTTGAACAGATAGATGATGCACCGGAACAATTGAAATATTTGAATGAGGTGACAACCTCAAATTAATTGGAACACAGACGAATCTTCTGAGATGTCCTGAGCACTCCGGAAGGATAAACTGGCGAGAGACGAACGAGCAGGGAAAACACTTGATCCAAGGAAAAGAATATGATCAACCGGAAATTGGAATTGAATCCATCGGAGAAGAAAAGGGATGAAGAATGTCAAACGAGACGAGAATTCACCGGTTGAAATAATTGAGGGAAGACTAAAGAGGCTCCGGGAAGAAAAGGGTGGGAGGGTGGGAAAACAAAGGCAACTCAGAAGGGGAAATCGACGAATAACTTGAAGAGAAAACACCTGTTGAAATCATTGAGGAGAGAGAGCAAAAACTTCACACGAGTAGGAAGGGTACTCAATTACGGACTCTGACTCCAAGATGAAAAGGGGTGGGCGGGTGGGAAAATAAAACAACTGAGGATTGAACTTGGCAACGATGAAGATGCTCGAGTCGACTTGATGAGAAATCCACCGGATGAAAAGAGCTGAGGAACCAACGATCGGAAAACCAACCGCGTGACCCTAAAGAAAAATTTGAAGGGGAAGAGGAGTAATTCAAAACACCTACATCAAGATTCCTTACCAAAGCGACGAAGGGGCAGAGGAGTAAAAGGAATTCCTACTCTCCGATATAACTAGACTCAGAAATAGTTTTCTTCTAGACTCGACAACGGCCAAACTAACCGATCAATCAAGGGGGCTCCTAGGGTCGGTCGAGGCTCTGATACCAACTTGTCACGCCCAAGATGCGACCCTATCCTAAAGAGACTCGAAAGTCCCACCAAGGATAGAACCGTATATTGAAACGCTTTTGCAAGGTGGATATCATTACATCAACATTACATAATAGATGGGGATACATACAAGAGGCATACAATGCCACACGAATACATCATCACAATACATAAGAGCATCATCCGACTACGGATGAATCACAAACAGAAACTCAAACGACATCCACCCTGCTAGCCCAGGCTGCCGACCTGGAACCTATACCCTGATCGAAGAAGAAGCGGAAGAAAAACTCAAGACGAGCAAGCATCGCTCTCGCGTCATGATCATCGCATAATCTGTACCTGCAACTGTTGTTGTAGTAATCTGTGAGCCATGAGGACTCAGCAATCCCATTAACATGGGTATCAAGACTAGCAAAACTTAATGGGAAAGGAAGGGGGTAAAGTGGTGAGGCTGCAGTAGCGACTAAGCATATATGGTGGCTCACATACGCAAATAAGAGCGAGAAGAGAGCAAGCGGAACGGTCGTGAAGCTAGCAATGATCAAGAAGTGATCCTGAACTCCTACTTACGTCAAACATAACCCAAAACCGTGTTCACTTCCCGGACTCCGCCGAAAAGAGACCATCACGGCTACACTCGCAGTTGATGTGTTTTAATTCGGATCTGGTGTCAAGTTATCTACAACCGGACATTAACAAATTCCCATCAGCCGCATAACCGCGGGCACGGCTTTCAAAAGATTATACCCTGCAGGTTTGTCCCAACTTAGCCCATGATAAGCTCTCGCGATCAACGAAGGATATACCTTCTCCCAGGAAGACCCGATCAGACTCGGAATCCCGATTTACAAGACATTTCGACAATGGTAAAACAAGACCAGCAAAGCCGCCCGGATGTGCCGAAAAATCCCGATAGGAGCTGCACATATCTCGTTCTCAGGGTACACCGGATGAGCGAAGCGTACAGGAACCGACGTAATCCAAGTTTCCAAGGAATGGTCCCGCACGGTGCTCTAGTTTGGACCAACACTCGGAGGAGCACTGGCCCGGGGGGGTAAAATAAAGATGACCCTCGAGAGCACGACTCCCAAGGGAAAAAGGGCTAGGTAAGGCAAATGGTAAAACCAAGGTTGGGCCTTGGTGGGGGAGTTTTATTCAAATCAAACTGTCAAGGGGGTCCCATAAATCACCCAACCGTGTAAGGAACGCAAAATCCAGGAACATAACACCGGTATGATGGAAACTAGGGGCGGGAAGAGTGGAACAAATTACCAGGCATAAGGCCGAGCCTTCCACCCTTTACCAAGTATATAGATGCATTAATTAAATAAGAGATATTGTGATATCCCAACATAATCTTGTCCACCATGGAGCAATCTTCAACTTCACCTGCAACTAACAACGCTACAAGAGGGGCTGAGAAAAAGCGGTAACATAGCCAAGCAATGGTTTGCTAGGAAGGGCGAAAAAGGTTAGAGGCTGACATGGCAAATTGGGAGGCTTGAAGAACAAGTGATAGGTAGCGCAGCAAAGCGGTAGAACGAAGCAACTAGCATAGCAATGATAGTAGTGAGATCCTGGGTAGCGGTCATCTTGCCTGAAATCCCGCAAGGAAGAAGAACGAGTCCATGAAGAAGATGAATCCACGAAGACGAACCAAGCGTAGACGAACGAATCCTCACGATCGCAACGAAACGGGAACTATCGAGAAGAAGCACACAACATGGTAAACACACCACACATATACATGACATGATGCATAACCAAGCATGATGCATGACAAAGCTACATGAAGCTACTCATGGCAAAAGATGATGCATACAAGAGCAACACATCAAGGCAAGTTTAAATGAGGTCGGAAACAACATATAACAATTCCGGTAAGTCCTCATATGCAAATTTCGAAATTGGTCCAGATCTGAATAAACCTTATGTTCAAGTTGTTAAACAGCAAGTTAAGATGCACCAAGAAGATCTACACGAGATTCTAGTGAAGTTACATATAAAGTTCATTTAATTCGGAGCTACGGCCTAGAAGATATGAGCAAAACAAGTTAAACATGGCATAGATGCAAAATGCAAACAAACATCAAGCAAACACCTCAAAACAAGGATGCAACATAATAATATGAAACTACATGCAAAATCAAGCAAGTTTCATATAGAGCACACTCAAAACGGAGCAACGGTTCAACACACACACACTATACAAGTTTAAAGGGCAAGTTGTCCAAAACAGCAACTAGGCATATTGCAAGCATTAAAACAATATGCTACAGCACCCAACATGATAATAAAAGACATGGACATGATGTACAGGTAAAGCATGACAAAACATGAACACTGAGCTATCTCCAGAAATCACTAGAACATCCTCCAAAACACATGGCAAGATTGCAAATAATAACAGTTTCAGACTTTGCAGAAATAACATCAGGTTGCAATGTTTAGAGCTATCAAACAACATGCTACAGGAACTTATCATGGCAAATAAAGGCATGGCATGAACCTACTAGTTGCATAGAACAAAAGTCCTTTACTGACCATGAGCCAAAAAGGATCAGAAGATATGATGGCACCCATGTAAACATGGCAAATGATATGACAGATTCAGCAAACAGGGCATGGCAGGAACAATGATAAGTAGGCATGTTGGTGAGCTTGAACCACTCACCACAGAGCAATACATGGCATGAAAAGGCAACCAAAAGTAAGAAGACATGTTTATGAAGCTAAGCATGGCAAGAGCAAGTTCTTAGGGTGCATGGATCACTAGCAAAACACATGGGAAAACTAAACTTAAAGTTAACAGGCTGACAGCAACATTATTTAGCTACTTTGGAGCAAGATTACGACAAGCTACAGCAGCTATATATGCAACCAGGGCCATGGATGGATAGAGCATGACATGTATAACAAAACATCCTTAGTGAACATCTCCAGATTATGCATAGAATGACTTGTAGCAGCAGATTTACATAGCATCATAAAATAACAGATTCAGCCTAGCAAAACAGTAACAGCAAGTACACTACTTCACGAGCTCGAATCACTCACCACAAGTCATTGCATGACAAGATAAGCATAGCATCATCAAGAATACATGTTTATGAAACTAACCAAGGCAAGAACAAGTTCATAGCATGCAAGGATCAACTACAACAACCTTGGCAAAATTGAATAACATGTAAACAATCTGCCAGGAAACATTTTATAGCAAAAGTAGAGCAAGAAAATGACAAGCTAGACTACTCCATAATTACAAACAGGGGCATGAATATATAGAGAATAACTATATGCTCAAATCATCCTTAGTGAAGTATCTCAAAATATGCTTGGATCTCTCTGTAGCATCAAGTTTACATGGCATAAAAATAACAGCAGAACAGGGACTGAAATCAGCAACATCACGAAGCATAGTTTGCATGCTTGTTCTAGTCACCATATTGATCACAAAAATACATGGCATACACCACTATAAAGATGGCATGATGTAGCACAAAACACATGTAGACATCAACCTCATAGGATGCACACATCAAATGCAACAAAAATAACAAAGCACCAAGTTATAACAGTTTCTGCAGATTAACATCATATAGCACTCTTGCAACCATGATTCAGGCATCAAGATGAGCTCAAATGAACATGACTCAATGGAACAAAATGAAGAGCACATCACGGTGAACATTTCTGTATATTACACGCACAAAACAGAGCAGTATGCAACAAGTTATGGCAGGTCAAACATAGCATAAAAATATCACAGAAAAATGACTTAGTGGAAATTCTCACCCCGGGAAAATGGATCTCGCGGATCGGAACGGAGCTACGATGCGGCCGTGTGGATCGGGGTTCGTCGCGGTGCAGGGCTGGGTCGTGCGGATCTGGGCCAAGGTCAACGGCGGCGACGGCGGCTTCTCCAGCGACACGGGCGGCGAGCGGGGTCCACGGCGAGCGGCGGAAGGGGCCGGGAGCGGTGGATCCGGGCGCAAGCTCCCTGGATCTGGCCAGACTCCGGCAGAGGGCGGCGCCGGGAGGCGCAGAGACGGCCGAGTGTGCGGGGTTCGGCGAGGGGAGGTCGAGGATGAGGCGGCGGAGGCGGGACGGCGCGGCGGAGCTCCTGCTCCTGCGAGACGCGCGGGGCAGAGCAGCGGGCGGCGGGCGGCGGCGCGCTCCGGCGACGAAGCAGCGGAGGGCGACGGTGGCGAGGCGCCCGGCGATGAGGCGGGGAGGGCGGCGGCGGCGAGGCGCCCGGCGGGCGGCGGACGAGCTCGGGCCGACCCGGGCCCCGATGGGCTTCGACGGGCCCCACGCGGGCTTGGGCGGGCCGGCGGCGGCGGGAGGAGAGAGAGAGTCCGGCGGGACACGTGGAGGCGCAGGATTCGCGGAGGGGCGGCGGCTGGACGTGTCCGGCAGGATTGGACATGTCCGGCGGGCGAGAGATAGGTTTGATCTAGGGTTTGCACCGAAATTTCGGGGAGGGGCACAAATATATAGGTAGAGGGAGCTACGAGACTCCAAATGGAGTGCGGTTTTCACCCACACGATCGTGATCGAACGACCAAGACCATGGAGATGACTTAGATGGGTTATGGGCCACTTTGGAGGGGTGTTGGGCTGCAACACACACGAGGCCTTTACAGTTCCCCGGTTAACCGTTGGAGTATCAAACGACCTCCAAATGGCACGAAACTTGACAGGCAGTCTATCGGTGCTATACCAAGGCCGCTTGGCAAACCTCGGGCCATTCCGAGAAAGTTTAATACCCGCTCACAACAGGAGACAAAAGGGGAACGCCGGAGGGCATAGGAGTGTCGGATCGCAAAACGGACAACGGGGAAAATGCTCGGATGCATGAGACGAACACGTATGCAAAATGAAATGCACATGATGACATGATAAATTGCAACACGCAAGCAAATGACATGGCAACTACGGCGAATAACTGGCAGACACCTGGCGCATCTAATCCGGGGCGTCATAGTTGGTGCGCTTGCTCTTCCTCTTGGTGATGTTGACGTTGCCTTTCTTATGCTTGTGCAAGTGTAGCTTGGTTTTGGCAATGACGATGTGCTTGCTCATCAAATTGCTCTTGTGGATGATTGCCGTGTAGAGGATTGCGAGTTTCTTGACGGTCTTGGCCCGCGACTCACTAGAGTGTTCAATGTCGGTGTACTTTTGCTAGAGAGGGGGTCATCGGAGTCTCGACTCGAGTGGCCCCGTCTTGAGTAGGACGGAGTGGTAGAAGAGTGGTTTACCAACAAGGCATGAATCTCATCCATTCTTGCATCGTTCTCTTGTTTGTGTGTGTCGAGCTTGTTGTCGAAGTAGTCTCTTATTCGTTGCTCGGAGAGTCGCAAGTCGGTGGCGAGATTGTCGATGCGGTCGCTCATTGCTTGTTGTTCTTGATGCAAAGCTATATTGTGCACCGAAGAGGTGGATCTTGGTGACATAGGATGGCATGTCGTCATCTTGCTCAATGAAGAGTGGGTTGGTAGAAGAACTTGGCCTATCCATCATTCCAAGAAAATATTTGAGTGGGAGAAAGAGAAGTACTTATACCAAATGTACCTTGACCGATGTTGAAGATGGATCAATGATCATTTAAATGTGGAACAAGGAAATAGCACAATTGGTACCAATTCTTGTCGGTTATCACACCAACACAAGTAAAATCTTATGGTGGAGCTCGATTAGGATGGTGGCGCAAAATTTGATGCAATTGTTAGTGAGCCTCAATAATGTTGGAAAAGATTCACAAATTTGCAAATGCAACAAGTAGACCAATAGCAATATATGGTACACGGAAACACACACGCAAATAGATAAGTGGGGTCATGCAACCATGGAGTGAGCCAAAATGTGGAATCCACGAAAATGCTCTTGTTGCACAACACTAGAGAGACGCTAGCACGATTGCACAATAGGCGGATACGAAACTTGTGCACAACCTACTAGGCAAAAATGCAACAACTTCTATCCCAAGTATGTTATATGTATGGTATTTTGGTGATATGATCCAAGATGATCGAGTATGACAATCTTAATGTAGTATGATGCTATGGTTCTTGATTATAAGCTCTTTGCTTATCTTTCCCTCTTGCTTAAAAGCTTGTTTGGCTCTTTCTCTTTTGAGCTCCTTTCTCATGCAAAACTTCACGAACCAAGATAGCAATTGTGTATATGCCATGACAACTTTGTGACACAAGAGATGATACCAAGATATGCACCATGATGATATGGTATGTATGATATGGGAAGTATGATCACTAATGTGCACAAGTCACGTTGCCGGCAATACTCAAAGGCTAGTATCGATTGGTAAGCGACGCAAAAGTAAGGCTATGGGGTTATCAATGCAATGGCAAGGAGTAGACAAAGATGTCGTCGAGGTTACCGTCGAGGTAGTCGTTTGTAAGCAAGGACGGTTGTTGGCAATGACGAGTCCTTGGCGAAGATGAGTGGTGGTGATGTTGATGTCGAACCGTACCTATATAGACGAAACACAATAGGACACGGGAACCACAACTCAAATTCTCAAAGACCAAACTAGTCAAAATTGTCGGGGTTGATAGAGGTTAAGCGATGGTGGTGCGCGTGGAAAGTGGTGGTGGTATCGGAGTGCGTATGCGGTAGTGGAAGGTGGAGAGGTGGTGGTGGCCGAACTGAAACTTTTTAGTTTCATCAGGGAACAGTAGACGTCCAGTCGGGGAGCGGTCGTCCGGTCGTCGGACGTCCGGTGGCTAGGGGATGTCCGGTGCCTGGGCAATTTTGGGCACGTGATGAACAGCTAGGGTTCGTGGTGGACGTGGCGAAATTGGTCAAATTCGAGCGATTTTGTGGATGGAAATGGTGGGGATGATGGGTGAAATCTAGATCCACTCGTGGCTAAGCAAATCCATGGATCAAATCCAACAAAACTTCATCACACCAACAAATCACAAAAAAAATTGGGGCTATTTTTGGTGGGGATTTTCGAAATTGGGGAAGAACACAACAAAATCAAGCTAGAAAACAAGGGGTAGGGGCTCCAAATACGTTATCAACGTGGCTCATGATACCAAGATGATGTAGGGTACAACCCTATATGCCCGATCTATCACGATTGGAGGGGATCCTATGAAGAACACGAGGAGAAAACGCGAGGGGAAACACGAGAGAAATCACTCAACCAACAAGATTTGGTCACACATATGCTAGATCCTTGAAACACAAAGAGTGATACACGATTCAAAGTCAACAAAGGACGATACAAAAGGTCTTCTCTGTGAGGATGTCTTGAAGGGTCTTCCCGTGATGGGATCTTGAATCCGCTTGGGGGATCTTCTCTGAATAGGCCGTGAACTCCAATGGAGAAGTAACCAAGTGGATGAGCAAAGCCCTCACACAAATATGAGCTAATCCTTTGATAACCCTAACTAGGGGGAGGAGGAGCTCTATTATAGTCTAAGTGCAAAAGGGGGCAGAATGAAAGGGTACATGGGCCTTAGGACCCAAGTTGTGCACACACAAGCAATGGACATCTGGTCTCTACCGGTCGTCTAGTCATTCGCGAAGGTCCGGACGTCTGGTAGGGCTCAGACTTCCGCTAATTTCATTCTATAATAGTGGTACCGGGCGTCCGAAGACGGCCGGTCGTCTGGAGGCATCGGATTTCTGTTGAAACACTTTGGGTGTGGAACTGCCGGTCGTCCGATAGGGGCCGGACGTCCACTCACTAGGAAGTGTTGCTGGATGTCCGGTCCTGGGCGGGCGTCCGCTTGCTGTAGCTTTCGTAGGCTAGGACTTGGGTCGGCTGGGCCTTTAGGCACCAGACATCCGGTCCTGGTCGGAAGTCCGCTGGCTAGAGCGTCAGGCGCCGGACGTCCGATCCTGGGCGGACGTCCGCTGGCTGGAGCTTCTTCGATAGCTCTTCTTCGTGTCCTTCGTACTTGGTGTCCTCGCCGTCTTGTCCATTGGATGTAGTTGTTCCGTGGCCTTCCTCTGAGTACCTGATCACACATAGTGTTTCCGCTTGAGGTAGTAGCCATGTCTCATGTGTAGAGAGTGGGAGTTCGTAGAGGAGCGAGTTCACCTTATCTTCGATAGCCTTTGCTCGATCTCTTGTCATTGGTCCAAGTGGTGTCGTGGGGGATGTAGATACGTCCATGGGGATGATCCCGGGATGCTCCGCATCAGGTACACTACCTTTCGAGGAATTATCCCCAGCAAAGAGGCGCGCTACTCCGAATGAGTCACTATCAACGTAGAATTCTGCACTCCCGAGAACTAAAAGTCTGAAGAAATACTCTTCAAGTGCCCTTCCATTGTGGATACCACGCCCTATTGGGGCGTGATGCATTCGCAAGGTTTCAGGCCATACCACATTACGGGTATATGAAACTCAAAATTCCAGGGCCCAATGGCGTGATCACAATCGCAAACGATCCGGATAGAGCCCTTCGAGCCGAAAACAAAACAACATCACTTGCTCTCGAAGCGTTATCCGAGGCTCTCGCAGCCAAGGAATTAACTACACTCCACACAATGGTGGATAGGGACGACGTGGTCCTAAGTAAATAGCCCATCCACATCCTTCAAACCAGCAGACGAAATAGCCTAATTCCAGGTGCATCCAACGGGTCCCAACAAAACAGCGTCGGAACCCAACTAGATCCTACTGTCGACGAAGCATGGCACACATTCTTGCACGAGAACTGGGACATATTCGCCGGGCACCCTTCAGATATGCCAGGAATCCCACGAAGACTAGAGGAGCATAGCCTGAATATAATCAAGGGCTTTAAGCCAGTTAAACAGGCACTGCGCCAATTTTCTGAACCCAAGTGTCAAGCTATGGGGGAAGAATTACCAAAATTACTTGAAGCTGGATTCGTCCGAAAAAATCAAACACCCCGAGTGGTTGGCAAATCTAGTCATGGTGCCCAAGAAGGACAAATCCTGGCGAATATGCATCGATTTTAAAGACCTAAATAAAGCCTGCCTTAAGGATCCCTTCCCTTTACCTTGCATAGACTAGATCATTGACGCCACCGCCAGACACGACTCGCTATGCTTCCTCGACGCCTACTTCAGATACCATCAAATCAAAATGAAGGAGTCTGGCCAAGCCACAACAGTAGTCACCACCCCCTACGGGCCATTCTGCTTCAACATAGTGCCCTTCAGGCTGAAAAATGCAGGCGCCACATGCCAGCACATGATTCAAACATGTGTAGGAAATCAAATCGGCGAATCAATCGAAGCATACGTAGATGACATGGTCATCAAGACCAAGCATGTAAGCCAGTTGGCGGCCGATCTCTGCCAAATCTTCGATAATCCACGATCTTAATATACGGCTCAATCCGGACAAATGTGTCTTCAGAGTCCCCCCCCCCCCCCAAAAAAAAATATTGCTCGGATCTATTGTCTCCCACCAAGGAATTAAGGCCAATCAAGCCAAAATCCAAGCTCTCTCCCAGCTAGCAATCCCCATGAAGCTGAAACACGTCCAAAAACCGGCGGGCTGCATGGCAGCCTCAAGCCGCTTTATCTCCCGCCTTGGTGAAAAGGCACTGCCGCTCTACAGATTGCTCAAACGGACCAAAAACATCGAGTGGACCGATGAAGCAACTGCCGCACTAGCAGAAGTAAAAACACTCTTGGTCGGCAATCCAATACTAGTTGCACCTGTGTAGCGACCAGACCTCAAACAGTCTAATCTCTGTGCATCAGTGTCATCCCTGGAACGGTAATGCTGACACTCACAGTACTAGAGGATTTATAACAGAGTTTCAATCACACACTTATTACATCGAATGTCTCAATAGAGAACTTATTACAATAATATGTCTTAAGGCCATCTAAATAAGATAACAGCGGAAGGCTTGGAAGATAAAGTGAGTCCATCAACTCCAACGGCATAGCTGAGTGAACGACAACGACCTATGGCACCTTACTCGTCATCTGAAAAGTCTGCAACATGATACGTTGCAGCCCGAAATGGGTCAGCACATGGAATATGCTAGCAATGTAACACATAGAGTAGTGAATAGAATAAATGCTATCGCTACATGCATATAAGGCTGGTGGAAAACTCTATGGTTACTGTTTTGCATAAAAACAATTTTTCCCTACAACAAAGGAATAAATTTTATTTAACTATCATGGTGGTTGTTAAACATTGAGAAGGTTCCTCCAACTCAATCCTAATTAAGCAACATCAATTAACCCAATCAAAATTAATTTAAAGTGATGAGATCAACATGATAATTTAAGAACCCGATACTCAAGATGTCCATAAATGGGGACACGGCTAACAATGATTAGTTTGTACACTCTGCAGAGGTTTGCGCACTTTTCCCCATAAGACTCGATCTCCTCCGTTGAATTTCTCGCACTTCATGATGTTTGAGAAACCGATGACCGAGACACGGTCTTTCAGAAGCATTAACTCTTTACTCCGGGTAGATAGTACCACCTACATCCCCTACATCTGCTAGTCTACCTCTTCAAGAGCTCACGCAACTTACTCAACTATGCCGGAGCCCATAATGGCTTGTGGCTGCACACGGAAGTTTCTAGCATGAATAATCTTATGATACCTTTGAGCCTGGGTGGCGAACCATAGGATGATCACATGGGTACTCCGGGATATCCTAGGACAACACTGGATTCTCCAGGTGCCCTGACAACCACTGGGTACTCCAGGGTGCCTCAACCAATCCACCCAGATGTGTATTTAAGTAGCCACCTTAAGTTAACTGTTAATTAACAATACTCACATCTGTCATGGATACACTCACCCAAAGCACGTCTACGAGCATAGCATAGCAATCCTAAGCATAACATAGAAATAACTCCCAGAGGATTGATAAAAAAAGCAATAGGTTCTACCTCATCATCTACTTCCCAAACCCACAAGTTATTCAGATCCTAACCATGTAATGTTTGACGGTTGAGACTAATGCATAAAAACTGGGTAATAAAGAGGTATGATCAAAGTGTTACTTGCCTTGCTGATGATCCGCAAAACCTAGAGACTCGTAGTAGCACAGTTCACACTCCAGGAATTCTATCGTAAACAAACAATAACATACATAAGCACTCAACTAGAAGCACGGGTAAAACTCAAATAAGAAGATCTAACCAGAAAGTTCAACTGAAGAACTCCGGTTTGCAAAAAGAATCAAATCAAACGGAGCAACGAAACTCAAACTACGAAAGAAACAAGATTCGTTTACTAATCTAGACTGAAGTCAAATTTTACAGTACCAAAATATTGTTCAAGTTGGTTAAACAGAAAGAGGGCTTCGAGGCGAAGATCTAGGCGCTTGTTTCGCCTGATTTGGATAAACGAGCGAAAAGATAAACTAGATCGAAGATCAGGACAGAAATCGCGATCGAAAATAATCACGGAAAAACCCTGGAAAATAAAACAAGACGAACAGGCTAATGAACGAAGGTTCATTGTCTGCGGCTAATAGACGAACAACGTTCGTTAAAAGGAACGTACGGACAAACGTCCACTAAATAACTAAACCGAAAAAATGAACCGATCTAAAAAAACTAGATCTAGGGTTTAAAAAAACCGAAGGTTTTTCCAGGAAAACCGGGATGGCGGCAGCGGCTACCTCGGCGAGGTCGGCGGCGGCGGCGGCGGCGACTTCGGTGGCGGGGCGGTCGGCGGCGGCGGAGCGAAGTGGCGGCGCAGCGCGGGGATCGAGGCAGGGCTAGCGTTTCGGGGCGGGGCGGCTGGGCTGGCGGGGTCGGGCTTCGGCCTTATAAAGGCCGGTCGGGCGAGGCGTCCGGGTCGGACATGGCCCGTTAGGTCGGTGCACTTTTTTTAAAATAAATCGGACGCGGAAAAACAAACAAAAGAAATACTAAATGGAGTCCAAAAATCCTGAAATAAATTTTCACGGTCCTCTAATAATATTGCGGACAAAGCGAACATTTATTTGGGCCACTAATGCAATTTTGAAAAACACATATTTTTCCTAATTCAAATAAAATAGCAATAAAAGTCCAAATAAAATTCTTATTTGATTTTAATATTTTTCCTCCAATATTTATTTTATTTTGGAGAAGTCATATTATCTCCTCTCTTTTATTTTAACATTCGAAATATTTGAAGAGAAAATGATTAAAACCAAATGATCCTCTTTTCAAAATTTGAGAAAAACTCAAATATGAAAAATAACGAAATCCCCAACTCTCTCCGTGGGTCCTTGAGTTGCTTAGAATATCTAGGATCAACCAAAATGCAATAAAATATGATATGCATATGATGACCTATGTATAACATTCCAAATTGAAATTTTGGGATGTAACAAACCTACCCCCCTTAAGATGAATCTCGCCCTTGAGATTCAGGTTGTCTAGAAAATAGGTGCGGGTGGTCCTTCCGTAGGTATTCCTCTTGTCCCCTGGTGGCTTCATCCTCGGTACGGTAGCTCCACTGCACTTTGCAGAACTTGATAACCTTGCTGCGTGTGACTCAGCTGGCAAACTGGAGAATCTTCACTGGTTTCTCCTCGTGGGTCAAATCACTATCTAGCTAAATCGCTTCCAGTGGCACTGTATCTCTCCAAGGAATATCGGCCATCTCGGCGTGGCACTTCTTCAACTGGGAAACATGAAACACATCGTGAACTCCTGACAATCCTTCTGGCAATTCCAGCTTGTAAGCAACTTCTTCCATATGGTCCAGAACTTTGTATGGTCCCACAAAACATGGTGCTAACTTTCCCTTAACTCCAAAACGCTTAACTCCTCGAAGTGGGGACACACGAAGATATACTCTGTCTCCGACTTCGTAAACTGTCTCCTTGCATTCAGAATCCGTGTAACTCTTCTTCCTGGATTGGGCTACCTTGAGCCTGTCACGAATCAACTTATTGTTCTCTTCAGACTCCTTAATCAAATCTGGTCCAAACAACTGACGGTCTCCAACTTCATCCCATAGCAACGGTGTCCTGCACCTCCTTCCGTACAATGCTTCAAACGAGGCCATCTTCAAACTTGCTTGATAACTGTTGTTATAAGAGAACTCTGCATATGGCAAATTGTCGTCCCAACTAGATCCATAATCAAGCGCACAAGCTCTCAACATGTCCTCCAGAATCTAATTGACTCTCTCAGTCTGTTCATCTTCCTGTGGATGAAAGGTTATACTGAACTCTAGCCTGGTACCCAAAGTCTCATGCAACTGATTCCAAAACTTTGAGGTAAACTGGGTTCCTCTATCTGATACAATGGTCCTCAGAACTCCATGCAGACATACGATCCTAGTCATATATATCTTTGCCAACTTAGCACTTGTATAAGTGGTCTTTACTGGGATAAAGTGAGCTACCTTCATCAACCGATCGACTACAACCCATATCGAGTCATAGCATGAATGAGTCCTGGGCAATCCTATGATAGAGTCCATGCCAAGCTTATCCCACTTCCATTCGGGTATCGGCAGTGGCTGTAGCAATCCTGCTAGCTTCTGATGCTCTGCCTTCACTCTCTGACATACATCACATAGTGCTACATACTCCGCAATATCCTTCTTCATTTTGGTCCACCAGAAACTTTCCTTCAAATACAGATACATCTTGGTGTTTCCTGGGTGAATCGAATACGGTGAATCATGGGCCTCCTCAGAATCAACTTCCTGGGTCATTAGGCACATATACGGGATCCTCAAACCATAAGGTATCGTTCTCATCCTCACGAAATCCTTTAGCCTTTCCTTTGCTCATCCTTTCCTTTATCTCGGCAATCTCCTTGTCAGTCTTCTGAGCTTCTCTGATCTTATCCATCAAAGTAGATTGTATTTCCAATGCTGCTACATAACCTCTTGGAACTATTTCCAAACATAGCTCACGAAGATCCTCTACTAACTCCTTGGGTAATCCTCCGGTCATGAGCGTATTGACATGACTCTTGCGGCTTAACGCATCGGCTACTACATTAGCCTTTACGGGATGATAGTGCAACTTCATATCATAATCCTTAATGAGCTCCAACCATCTCCTCTGCCTGAGATTCAACTTTCTATGTGAAGATATATTTCAAACTCTTGTGATCTGTGTACACCTCACAGTGGTTTCAGATGAGAAAATGTCTCCCTGTCTTCAACGCATGCACTACAGCTGGTAAATCCAAATCGTGTGTAGCATAATTTTGCTCATGAGGTTTAAGTTGTCATGAGGCATATGAAACAACTCTTCCTTCCTGCATAAGCACTGCTCCAAGTCCTCGACGAGAAGCATCACAATACACTTGATAATCCTTATGTTGATCTGGAAGAATCAACACTGGGGCCGTAAACAAACGCTTCTTCAACTCCTGAAAATTGTCCTCACATTCCTGAGTCCAATTGAACTTGGTGTCCTTCTTCAACAACACCGTCATGGGCTTTGCAATCTTGGAGAAATTCTTAATGAACCTCCCGTAATATCCTGCAAGTCCAAGAAAACTCCGGATCTCTCCAACTGACGTGGGTGCTACCCATTTAGTCACAGAAACAACCTTGGTGGGGTCTACTGCTATTCCTTCTCCAGATATAACATGTCCAAGAAATCCAACTTCCTTTAAACAAAACTCACATTTGCTGAACTTGGCATATAACTGATGTTCCCTGAGCTTCTCGAGAACCAAACACAAATGCTCCTTATGATCCTCTTCATTCTTCGAGTAGACTAATATATCATCAATGAACACTATGACGAACTTATCCAAAAACTCCATAAACACCTTGTTCATCATGTTCATGAAATATGAAGGCGCGTTAGTCAGACTAAATGACATAACGGTATACTCATATAGCCCATACCTTGTGGTAAAAGATGTCTTAGGTATATCCTGCTCCTGAATCTTCAGCTGGTGGTATCCTGATCGCAGATCGGTCTTGGAAAAGACCTTAGCTCCTTGCAACTGGTCAAACAAATCATTGATCATCGGTAGTGGTACTTGTTCTTGATCGTCACTTCATTCAATGCACGATAATCAACAACCATCCTTAACGATCCATCCTTCTTCTCCACTAGAAGTACTGGGGATCCCCAAGGCGACAAACTTGGGCGAATATAACCTTTATCCGGTAACTCCTTAATCTGCTTCTTAATTTCCTCCAAATCCTGTGCGGGCATCCGATACGGTCTCTTTGATATTGGCCCGGTGCCTAGCAAAAGTTCAATCAAAAACTCAATATCTTGATCCGGTGGCATGCCTGGCAATTCCTCTGGAAATACGTCAGGGAAATCCTTCACCACTGGTACTTCCTCCTGTACAACTCCTGATAAGGAATTCACTTGAGTCCTTTCCGGCACATGCCGGAATACATACTTAATCCTTCTTCCTTCTGGGGTGGTGAGCATAATCGACTTACTGGCGCAGTCGATATTCCCTCCATACTTAGATAACCAATCCATGCCTAATATTACATCGAGTCCTTGTGACTCCAATATTATTAGGTCCGAGGGGAGCACGTAGTTACCAATCCTTAATGGTAACCGATCACACCATAGGCTAGCCATATACTCTGCTCCTGGCGAGGTTCCTAACATGGGTGACCTAAGGGCTTGGGTTGGCAACTTATACTTATCCACAAATCCCCTTGATATGTATGAATGCGATGCACTAGTATCAAAAAGAACAAATGCAGTAAATGACTTAACCAAAAACTTACCTATAAATGCACCTGGTTGTGCTTCAACCTCCTCCACGCTAACGTGGTTCACTTGTCCCCTGTTGAAAGGGTTGGGATTCTTCCCAGAGCTTCCATTGCCATTTCCATTCTTTGCTTCAGAACACTCCGTGGCATAATGTCCATTCTTCCCGCACTTGAAACAAGTAATGTGACTTAGATTCTTTTTGGCGGGCGTTGCTGGATTGGAACGATTCTGGCCGTTGCTTCCTCCATTCTCATTCCCATTCTTGGAACCACTATGGTTATGCTAACTTCCTTCATTGGAATTATGGCCTCCATGGTTATGGTGAATGTGTCCTCTCGAGTTCAGGGTAAAATGAGGCCTCTACTGAGCTCCTGAATTGTACTTCCCTTGTCCATACTTCCCCTTGCGGCTGTCTATCTGCTGCTGCTTCCCTTCAATCATGAGAGCTCTATCTACCAACTCTTGGTAGTTATTGAATGTTGCCACCATCAACTGCGTGCTCAGCTCATCATTCAGTCCTTCCAGAAAGTTCTCCTGTTTAGCAGCATCTGTAGCAACGTCATCAGGGGCATAACGTGCTAACTTACTAAACTCATCTACATACTGCCCCACTGTGCATCCTCCTTGGTGCAAGTTGTGAAAATCGCGCTTCTTCATGTTCATAGCTCCTACTGAAACATGGGCAGTGCGAAAAGCATGTTGAAACTGGTCCCATGTAACAGTGTCAATGGGGTAAGTGGCTGTGAAATTTTCCCACCATGACGCTGCGGGTCCATCAAGCTGATGTGCGGTGAAATGCACTCTCTCCGCATCTGTGCATCCTGCAGTGGTCAGCTCCCTTCCAATCTTGCGGAGCCAATCATCTGCAACAATCGGCTCGGTGCTACTAGAGAACACCGGCGGATTCAACCTTAGGAAACGGGCTAAGTGATCAACTGGTGGTGGTTGTGGGTTGTTGTTGTTGTTGTTGTTCCCTTGGTTCTGATTTTGAACTAGTAACTGCATCAAGGTATTCAGCTGCTGGATCAACTGGGTGAGCTCCAGTGGGAAAGCAAATCCATCATCACGTCTCGGAGGCATCTGGTGGGTTTAGAAAAGGTGAGAAAATGGAATAGAATGAGGTCTAGAGAGAAAACACTACCCATATGCTCATGAGACAAACACAATCATATCACTTCAATCAATTCAAACAAGGGCATACAATCGGTCTAACTACCGTTACAAAAGTGCTCGGACTATACTATATACATGGGGGAAATACTACTACTGATATGGTGGTCCACTAGAAGTTTTAATCGGTAGAAGACTCCATGATATCCGCTCCAAATTCATCAACATAATCATCATCACTGTCGTCGGGGTCTGAGTCGGTATCGTCGATGATGATGTAGTCCTCCGAACGAATGTCCTTGGAATCGTTGTCATCTCCTCCTGGTGCGGGGTCTCCCATGAATACTCCTAGCTTCTTGGTCAGATCGTCATTCTTCTCCACTAGTATTGTCATTTCCTCCTCATATTCGTCGTGTGTAGACTTGAGTTCCTCCTTTAGCTCTATGATTCTGGTCATTGCCTTCTTCAAATCTATCATGCATGTGCACATTTGGTTCTCTTGGCAACAAAAGTGCTAGTTTAACTCCTGGATAAAAGGTGCAATGGACCTGTCCCTCCTGGTGCTGATCATCTCCCATTGCTCATCTCGGCGCCCACATATCTGGTAGATAGTATCCTTAAGATCCTTGTGGTAGACTTCTCCAATGCATCCCATGGTGATGTGGGCTGCCATGCTCTTTCCTAGACTCCAGGTTGGTGCATCAAAGGAAAACGTCCTTCCTGGAACTTGAACTCGAATCATCCAACGTTCCTCTTCTTTTAAAGTGGCGATGTAGGTCCCGGTGAAGCTTGGTATTCCAATGTTCAGGTATCTAGTAACTTCCTTCAAGTGTCGTCCAAAAGGTGTGTCTTCATCCGGTTGTGTAAACTTGTTCCTTGAGTCCGCCATCCTATAGTGTGGAAAAGGGAGAGGAGTCACAAATGAGTAGAGAAGAGTGACCTATGGTTTATCTTAGTGGTCATGTCCTACAGTCAGCGTGTGCTCTGATACCATCTTGTAGCGACCAGACCTCAAACATTCTAATCTTTGTGCATCAGTGTCATCCCTGGATCGGTAATGCTGACACGCACAGTACTTGAGGATTTATAACAGAGTTTCAATCACACACTTATTACATCGAATGTCTCAAAAGAGAACTTGTTACAATAATATGGCTTAAGGCCATCTACATAAGATAATAGTGTAAGGCTTGTAAGAAAAAGTGAGTCCATCAACTCCAACGGCATAGCTGAGTGAACGACAATGACCTATGCCACCTTACTCGTCGACTAAAAAGTCTGCAACATGATATGTTGCAGCCTGAAACGGGTCAGCACATGGAATATGTTGGCAATGTAACACATAGAGTAATGAACAGAATAAATGCTATCGCTACATGCATATAAGGCTGGTGGAAAACTCTATGGTTACTGTTTTGCATAAAGCCAATTTTTTCCTACAACAAAGGAATAAATTTTACTTAACTATCATGGTGGTTGTTAAACAATGAGAAGGTTCCTCCAACTCAATCCCAATTAACCAACATCAATTGACCCAATAAAAATTAATTTAAATTGATGAGATCAACATGATAATCCAAGAACCAGATACTCAAGATGTCCATAACCAGGGACACAGCTAACCATGATTAGTTTGTACACTCTGCAGAGGTTTGTGCACTTTTCCCACAAGACTCGATCTCCTTAGTTGAATTTCTTGCACTTCAAGATGTTTGAGAAACGGATGACCGAGATACAGTATTTCAGAAGCATTAACTCTTTACTCTGCATAGACAGTACCACCTACATCCCCTACAGCTGCTAGTCTACCTCTTCAAGAGCTCACACAACTTACTCAACTATGTCGGAGCCCATAATGGCTTGTGGCTGCACACGGAAGTTTCTAGCATGAATAATCTTATGATCCCTTTGAGCCTGGGTGGCGAACCGTAGGATGCTCACACGGGTACTCCGGGATATCCTAGGACAACACTGGATTCTCCAGGTGCCCTGACAACCACTGGGTACTCCAGGGTGCCTCAACCAATCCACCCAGATGTGTATTTAAGTAGCCACCATAAGTTAACCATTAATTAACAATACTCACACCTGTCATGGATACACTCACCCAAAGCACGTCTACGAGCATAGCATAGCAATCCTGAGCATAACGTAGAAATAACTCCCAAAGGTTTGATAAAAAAGGGCAATAGGTTCTACCTCATCATCTCTTCCCAAACCCACAAGTTATTCAGGTCCTAACCATGCAATGTTTGAGGGTTGAGACTAATGCATAAAAATTGGGTAATAAAGAGGTATGATCATAGTGTTACTTGCCTTGCTGATGATCCGCAAAATCTAGAGACTCTTAGTAGCACGCTTCGCACTCCGGGAATTCTATCGTAAACAAACAATAACATACATAAGCACTCAACTATAAGCATGGGTAAAACTCAAATAAGAAGATCTAACCAGAAAGTTCAACTGAAGAACTCCGGTTTGCAAAAAGAATCAAATCAAACGGAGCAACAAAACTCAAATTACGAAAGAAACAAGATTCGTTTACTAATCTGGACTAAAGTCAAATTTTACAGTACCAAAATCTTGTTCAAGTTGGTTAAACAGAAAGAGGGCTTCGAGACGAAGATCTAGGCGCTTGTTTCACCTGATTTGGATAAACGAGCGAAAAGATAAACTAGATCGAAGATCAAGGCAGAAATCGCGATCGAAAATAATCGCGGAAAAACCCTGGAAAATAAAACGAGACGGACAGGCTAACGAATGAACGTTCGCTGTCTGCGGCTAACTGACGAACAACGTTCATTAAAATGAATGTACGGACGAACGTACGCTAAATAACTAAACCGAAAAAGACGAACCGATCTAAAAAAACTAGATAAGGGTTTAAAAAACCGACGGTTTTTCCAGGAAAACCGGGACGGCGGCGGCGGCTACCTTGGCAAGGTCGATGGCGGCGGTGGCGGCGGCGACTCCAGCGGCGGGGCGGTCGGCAGCAGCGGGCGGGGTCAGTGGCGGCGGCGACGCGAAGTGGCGACGGCGGCGCGGCGCGGGGATCGATGCGGGGCTTGATACGTCTCCAACGTATATACTTTTCCAAACACTTTTTCCCTTGTTTTGGACTCTAACTTGCATGATTCGAATGAAACTAACCCGGACTGACGCTGTTTTCTGCAGAACTGCCATGATGTTGTTTTATGTGTAGAAAACAAAAGTTCTCGGAATGTCCTGAAAATCCACGGAGGCACTTTTTGGAAAATATAAAAAATATTGGCGAAAGAATCAAGACCAGGGGGCCCACACCCTGTCCACGAGGGTGGGGGGCGTGCCCACCCCCTGGGTGCACCCCCCTGTCTTGTGGGCCCCCTGAGGCTCCGCCGACCTTAACTCCAACTCCATATATTCTGTCTCGCGAAGAAAAAAATCAGAGAGAAAGTTTCATCGCGTTTTACGATACGGAGCCGCCGCCAAGCCCTAATCTCTCTCGGGAGGGCTGATCTAGAGTCCATTCAGGGCTCCGGAGAGGGGGATTCATCTCTGTCGTCATCATTAACCATCCTCCATCACCAATTTCATGATGCTCACCGCCGTGCGTGAGTAATTCCATCGTAGGCTTGTTGGACGGTGATCAGTTGGATGAGATTTACCATGTAATCAAGTTAGTTTTGTTAGGGTTTGATCCCTAGTATCCACTATGTTCTGAGATTGATGTTGCTATGACTTTGCTATACTTAATGCTTGTCACTAGGGCCCGAGTGCCATGATTTCAGATCTGAACCTATTATGTTTTCATGAATATATGTGTGTTCTTGATCCTATCTTGCAAGTCTATAGTCACATATTATGTGTTATGATCCGACAACCCCGAAGTGACAATAATCGGGGTACTTCTCGGTGATGACCGTAGTTTGAGGAGTTCATGTATTCACTATGTTCTAATGCTTTGTTCCGATTCTCTATTAAAAGGAGGCCTTGATATCCCTTTGTTTCCGTTAGGACCCCGCTGCCACGGGAGGGTAGGACAAAAGATGTCATGCAAGTTCTTTTCCATAAGCATGTATGACTATATTCGGAATACATGCCTACATTACATTGATGAATTGGAGCTAGTTCTGTGTCACCCTATGTTATAGCTATTACATGAGGAGTCGCATCCAACATAATTGTCCATCACTGATCCATTGCCTACGAGCTTTCCACATCTTGTGTTTCGCTTATTTACTTTTCCGTTGCTATTGTTACAGTCACTACAAAACCCAAAAATATTACTTTTGCTACCGTCACCTTTATTATCATACTACTTTGCTACTAAATACTTAGCTGCAGATACTAAGTTATCCAGGTGTGGTTGAATTGACAACTCAACTGCTAATACTCAATAATATTCTTTGGCTCCCCTTGTGTCAAATCAATAAATTTGGGTTGAATACTTTACCCTCGAAAGTTGTTGCAATCCCCTACACTTGTGGGTTATCAAGACTAATTTTTGGCGCCGCTGCCAGGGAGCATAGCTCTATTCTTTGAGTCAGTTGGGATTTATACCTGTTGATCACTATGAGGAACTTGAAAGACGAAAGAACCAAGATTTTGTCCTCAACTACGAGGGGAGGTAAGGAACTGCCATCTAGCTCTGCACTAGATTCTCCTTCTGTTATTAGTAAGCTTGCGACACCTAAACCTGCTACTGCTATGAATTATGATATGTTGCATGTTATTGATGATGCCACTTTTCCTATGCATGATACTTATGATGAAACTACTTCTGTGTGTGATACTACTTTGCCATTAGGTGAATTTATTGATGAACAACTTGCTAGGGTTAGAGAAAATGAAATTATTGAAGATGCTATTATTGACGATAGTGATGATGAAAGTTCTCCCAATGATTATGAATTGCCTATTGTTCCTGAGGGTTATGTTATGGAAGAGGAAGCTGCTAGAGCTATCTTTGCTTGTAAAGATAGATATGATCTTAAGAAATTATTAGCTAAATGGAAGCGGCAGTCTCTTAATGCTCGAATGAAACCTGACCCTGCTTTTGCTACTTCACCTATTTGTGTTACTGATAAGGATTATGAATTCTTTGTTGATCCTGAGATTATTACTTTGGTTGAATCTGATCCTTTTTATGGCCTTGAATCTGAAACTGTTGTGGCACATCTTACCAAGTTAAATGATATAGCCACCCTGTTTACTAATGATGAGAAGTCTCGCTATTACTATATCCTTAAGATATTTCCGTTCTCATTAAAGGGTGATGCTAAGACTTGGTTTAATTCTCTTGCTCCTGGTTGTGTGCGTAGTCCCCAGGATATGATTTATTACTTCTCTGCTAAATATTTTCCTGCTCATAAGAAACAAGCTGCCTTGCAAGAAATATATAATTTTGTGCAAATCGAAGAAGAGAGTCTCCCACAAGCTTGGGGGAGGCTTCTCCGGTTACTTAATGCTTTGCCTGATCATCCTCTTAAGAAAAATGAAATACTTGATATCTTTTATAATGGACTAACCGATGCTTCCAATGACTACTTGGATAGTTGTGCTGGTTGTGTTTTCAGGGAAAGAACTGTCGACGAAGCTGGATTACTATTGAATAATATGTTGACTAATGAAAATAATTGGACTCTTCCTGAGCCAATTCCTGAGGAAATTCCTGAACCAATTGAGCCAACTCCTGAGGCTATTCCTAAACCCACTCCGAAGAAGAGAGGTGTTTTATTTCTCAGTCCTGAAGATATGCAAGAGGCAAAGAAATCAATGAAAGAAAAAGGTATTAAAGCTGAAGATGTTAAGAATTTACCTCCTATTGAAGAAATACATGGTCTTAATATACCGCCTGTTGAAGAAACACATTGTCTTGATAACCCGACATAGGTAGTAAATGTAAATTCTCTCTATAGATATGATAAAGTTGAAATTCCCTCTACTAAATTCCATAGCCCATGCTTAGATGAATTTGATGACTTTATGGCTAGACAAGAAAGTTTTAATGTTTATGTTGGTAGAGAATTAAAGAATAATGCTTTTGAGACAGGACGCGTGAGTGATTATATGGCTAGAGTTAAAGGTGAACTTAAACTCGTTAGCAAATATGCTTCTATGGTTGCTACTCAAGCTGAGCAAGTACTTAAAGCTCAAAATGATTTGCTTGATGAATTAAATAATAAACCTGATTTGCTGTTAGAGTGGCTACTAGAACTGGTAGAATGACTTAGGAACCTTTGTATCTAGAAGGCCACCCTAATAGGATCGAGCAAGATTCTCAGAGAAATAATTTAGAGGCACCTAGTTATTCTAAAAAGAAGAGAAAGAAAAACGATAGGACTTTGCATGCTTCTAGTGAACCTACTATAGACACACCTGAGAATCCCAATGATATTTCTATCTCTGATGTTGAAACACAATCAGGTGATGAACATGAACCTAGTGATAATGTTAATGATAATGTTCATGTTGATGCTCAACCTAGCAAAAACAATGAAGTAGAGGTTGAACCTGTTGTTGATCTTGATAACCCACAATCAAAGAATCAACATTTTGATAAGAGAGACTTTGTTGCTAGGAAGCACGGTAGAGAAAGAGAACCATGGGTTCAGAAACCTATGCCCTTTCCTCCTAAACCATCCAAGACAAAGGACTATGAGGATTTTGAGCGCTTTGCTGAAATGATTAGACCTGTCTTCTTACGTATGTGCTTAACTGATATGTTTAAAGTAAACCCTTATGCTAAGTATATGAAGGATATCATTACAAACATAAGAAAGATACCGGAAGCTGAAATTTCCACCATGCTTGCTAATTATACTTTTAAAGGTGGAATACCAAAGAAACTTGGAGATCCGGGGGTACCAACTATACCATGCTCCATTAAAAGAAATTATGTTAGAACTGCTTTATGTGATCTTGGAGCCGGTGTTAGTGTTATGCGTCTCTCTTTATATCGTAGACTTGAATTGAATAAGTTGACACCTACTGAAATATATTTGCAAATGGCTGATAAATCAACTGCTATACCTGTTGGTATTTGTGAGGATGTGCCTGTTGTGGTTGCAAATGTCACTATCTTTACGGACTTTCTTATTCTTGGTATTCCCGAGGATGATAGTATGTCGATTATCCTTGGTAGACCCTTTTTGAATACTGCAGGGGCTGTTATTGATTGCAACAAAGGCAATGTCACTTTTCCTGTTAATGGTAATGAGCACACGGTACACTTTCCGATGAAACTATCTCAAGGTCATAGCATCAATTCTATTGGAAAAGTTCCAACTATTATTATTGGAGGTTTTGAATTTCCTCTCCCTACTGTCAAGAAAAAGTACGATATTCCTAATTATTGGGGATGTTCATATCCCCGTTGAGGTAACTTACTGTTATTCAAAATTTCTCCGGTTCCGTGTTATTCGGAATGAGTTTGTTAACAAGACTTGATCAACCTTGTTAGTGGATTCATTTTGATGATCACGAGATGGATGAAACTAGAAGGCACAACCTTATATACCCTCTTTTTATTTTCTGTTATTTAGAATAAATAAAGTAAAAATAGTATTGTCTCTCTGTTTTCTGAATTATTCATGCAATAAAAAATATCCCAAAAATAAAGATGCTCCAAATGCCCTGCAAATCTAGTATGATTTTTTATGGAATATTTGAGGATTTTAGGCACTGAAAACATTGCAGGAGGGGCAAGCACCAGGCCACGAGAGTGGAGGGCGCGCCCACCTACCCTGGGCGCGCCCCCCTGTCTCGTGGGCCCCTGGTGGGCCCCTTCCACTTATGCCAGCACCCACACACTCCATCTTCTTCCCAAAAAAATCCCCATCCAGCTCAAGCACGAGTTCTAGCTCATTTTGCTGTGATTTTTGATCTCCTTGCTCAAAGCTCCATTCACAAAATTGCTTTGGGAGATTGTTGCTTGGTATGTGACTCCTCCATTGGTCCAATTAGTTTTTGTTCTAGTGCTTTATTCATTGCAAATTTTTGCTGCATAGGTGACCATATTCTTGAGCTTGCATGTCAAATTTATGAGGTCCCAAGTAATTCTAATGCATGATATAGGCTCTAGGCACTTGTAGGAGTAGTTGCTACCAATCTTGTTTAGTTTTATTTACTTTTATTTTGAAGTTACTAAAATTTCAGAAATTTTCAGAAAATGTTAAGGAGACTTTTGAGGGGCTCTTCTAGCCAAGACTCCCAGGAAAAACAAGCTAAAGAGAAGGAAAAAGCCAAGTATAATCTTCCTCGCATAGCGGAAGTACGGCCGTGTGAATGGCCATGCGATAATTTCTTGAAAGAAGCTGGAATTCATGAAGATTTTTATTCTTTGATTGAGAATGCAGGCCTCACCGATTTCCTCCACGACCGAATCGATCAGTATCTCTTACTCACCAATACTTTCGTGCAAAACTTTTATTATTATCCTAAGAAGTCACCGCCTTCAGTATCATTTCATTTATATGATGAATTCAGGGAAATGTATTTACGTAATTTTTGCGCGGTATGTAGGATATCCTTTGAGGGAAAATTAGAGGAACCCCATCGTAAAGATGTGGATGGCTTTGTTAACACTATCACTGTAGGGGGTCCAAAGAAGGGTTCCGATGTGAGAATCTCTAGCATACACTTTCCTGTTTTACGCTACTATGCCATATTTCCTAGTAGATGCTTGATTGGTCGTGGAAATAGTGGAAACTTCAATGTTCCTGATATTATCATTCTTCACCATGCCTTGTCTGGAGATAATAGTTTTAGTATGGGTGCCGTCATTGCTAAACGGTAAGCATGAATCGTACAAAAGGCCCCATCTTTGGAGGTATCTATGCTTCACATCTTGCTAGGCATCTTGAGATACCTATTAGGCACCATGAGAAAGAGGAGACAAAATTGCCTCCTTACATTTTAGATTACAAGAGCATGGTAGCACATGAGTTCATTGTTGACAACAAAAAAAGATGCTCTTGTATAACCTGAGATTTAATAAGAAGCACAATGAGACTATTATTTTGCCTGTGCCTCTGTTGTTTGATTTGATTGCAAATAATTTTCTTGTCACGCTGGAAGCGGTGTACACTCATCGAGGCCAAGCATCCACTCCAGAACCTGAGCCTGAGCCAAAACCTGCACTGGACCCCTATCGTGCATCATCTTACCAGTGGGACCCAGAGATGGCCAGCCAGTGGTATCCTGATTACACCTCCCAGTACACCGGGGAGAGTAGCAGCGGCCCTTGGCATTAGACCAACTTAGGCCAAAAGCCTAAGCTTGGGGGAGTACGTATTTCTCACCGACTTTACATTCATGTTCACACACTATTCTAGTCGTCGGTGCTCATACACTTTCATTGTATTACCCATGCTAGTTTAAATTTCTTTTTCTAGTTTTCTTCTTGTGTGTTTGATAAACCTTAAGAAAAACCAAAAAATTAGTTAGTTTAATTTCCATGCTTGTAGTAGAAATTAAAATGAAAACCTAAAAAGATTTCTCCTTCTTCTCCTTACTTGTTGGGAGCTTTCCCATGTAAATAATTTTCTTTTCTTTTCCGAGAGTAGAAGACCATATTGAAAATGTTTAGTGGCCCTCATATGCATGATTATTTATTTAAACTTAGAGCCCATATTACCTTGTCTTCTCTATTGAGTTGAATGCTTGCAGATTCCAGCTTAGTCCAATGCACGTGCACTATTATTATTATACACATCGTTCGGTCGTGCAAGTGAAAGGCAATAATGACTATATATGATGGACTAATTGAGATGAGAAAAGCTGGTATGAACTCAACCTCTCTTGTTTTTGTAAATATGATGAGTTCATCGTTTCTGTTCAGCTTATTATGAAGTAAACATATTTGCAATGACATTTAGAGATTATAGTTGCTTGTGCCATGCTTGATTAGCTATGAGTTATAATGGTTTACCTTGTGTGCCAACATGCTATTAGAATGATTATGATGTGGTATGATGGGATGGTATCCTCCTTTGAATCAATTGAGTGACTCGACTTGGCACATGTTCACACATGTAGTTGAAACAAATCAACATAGCCTTCATGATATTTATGTTCATGGTAGATTATATCCTACTCATGCTTGTACTTGGTATGAATTAATTTTAATGCATATTTATGACTGTTGTCGCTCTCTCAGTTGGTCGCTTCCCAGTCTTTTGCTAGCCTTCACCTGTACTAAGCGGGAATACTACTTGTGCATCCAAACTCCTTAAACCCCAAAGTTATTCCATATGAGTCCACCATACCTTCCTATATGCGGTATTTACCTGTCGTTCCAAGTAAATTTGTATGTGCCAAACTCCAAACCTTCAAATGAAATTTTGTTTTGTATGCTCGAGCAGCTCATGTTACAACTAGAGCTGCCTATATCTTCCATGCTAGGTGGGTTATTCTCAAGAGGAGTGGACTCTGCTCCTCATTCACGAGAAAGGGCTGGTAACCGGGATGCCCAGTCCCATGATCCAAAAACATCAAAGCAAATCAATATAATTAAACAAAACTCCCCCAGGGCTGTTGTTAGTTGGAGGCACTCGTTGTTTCGAGCAAGCCATGGATTGATGCTTGTTGGTGGTTGGGGGAGTATAAACCTTTACCATTCTGTTTGGGAACTGCCTATAATGCATGTAGTATGGAAGATACGGCCATCTCATAGTTGTTGCATTGACAACAAAAGTATGCCGCTCAAAATGTTATTCAATCTCTATTTTAAAATCGAGCCCTGGCACCTCTACAAATCCCTGCTTCCCTCTGCGAAGGGCCTATCTATTTACTTTTATGTTGAGTCATCATCCCTCTTATTAAAAAGCATCCGCTGGAGAGCACACTGTCATTTGCATTCATTATTATTGGATTATATTGGGTATGACTTGACTGGATCTCTTTTACCATGAATTGCAATGTTTAGTCAGTCCTTGATCTTTAAAGGTGCTCTGCATTTATGTTTTGTGGTCTCAGAAAGGGCTAGCGAGATACCATTTTTTATATCATGTTATGATTGTTTTGAGAAAGTGTTGTCATCCGAGTTTTATTATTACGGCTCGCTAGCTGATTATGCTATTGATATGAGTAATTGTGAGACCTAGGTGTTATTGTGAGTATGGTTAGTTCATAATATTTGCTGAAACCTGAATGCTGGCTTTGCATGTTTACAACAACAAGAGCAAACAGAGTTTGTAAAAGTTTTTCTTTATCACTTTCAGTTTATCAACTGAATTGCTTGAGGACAAGCAAAGGTTTAACCTTGGGGGAGTTGATACATCTCCAAAGTATCTACTTTTCCAAACAATTTTGCCCTTGTTTTGGACTCTAACTTGCATGATTTGAATGAAACTAACCCGGACTGATGTTGTTTTCAGCAGAACTGCCATGATGTTGTTTTATGTGTAGAAAACAAAAGTTCTCGGAATGTCTTGAAAATCCACGGAGGCACTTTTTGGAAAATATAAAAAATACTAGCGAAAGAATGAAGACCAGGGGGGCCACACCCTGTCCACGAGGGTGGGGGCGCGCCCACCACCCCGGGCGCGCCCCCCTGTCCTGTGGGCCCCCTGAGGCTCCGCCGACCTCAACTCCAACTCCATATATTCCATCTCGTGGAGAAAAAAATTAGAGAGCAAGTTTCATCGCGTTTTACGATACGGAGCCGCCGCCAAGCCCTAATATCTCTCGGGAGGGCTGATCTGGAGTGCCTTCGGGGCTCCAGAGAGAGGGATTCATCACCGTCATCATCATCAACCATCCTCCATCACCAATTTCATGATGCTCACCGCCGTGCGTGAGTAATTCCATCGTAGGCTTGCTGGACGATGATGGGTTGGATGAGATTTACCATGTAATCAAGTTAGTTTTGTTAGGGTTTGATCCCTAGTATCCACTATGTTCTGAGATTGATGTTGCTATGACTTTGCTATGCTTAATGCTTGTCACTAGGGCCCGAGTACCATGATTTCAGATCTGAACCTATTATGTTTTCATGAATATATGTGTGTTCTTGATCCTATCTTGCAAGTCTATAGTCACCTATTATTTGTTATGATCCTACAACCCCGAAGTGACAATAATCGGGATACTTCTCGGTGTTGACCGTAGTTTGAGGAGTTCATGTATTCACTATGTGCTAATGCTTTGTTCCAGTTCTCTATTAAAAGGAGGCCTTAATACCCCTTAGTTTCCGTTAGGACCCCGCTGCCACGGGAGGGTAGGATAAAAGATGTCATGCAAGTTCTTTTCCATAAGCACGTATGACTATATTCGGAATACATGCCTACATTACATTGATGAATTTGAGCTAGTTCTGTGTCACCCTATGTTATAGCTATTACATGAGGAATCGCATCCGACATAATTGTCCATCACTGATCCATTGCCTACGAGCTTTTCACATCTTGTGTTTCGCTTATTTACTTTTCCGTTGCTATTGTTACAATCACTACAAAACCCAAAAATATTACTTTTGCTACCGTCACCTTTATTATCATACTACTTTGCTACTAAATACTTTGCTGCAGATACTAAGGTATCCAGGTGGTTTTGAATTGACAACTCAACTGGTAATACTCAATAATATTCTTTGGCTCCCCTTGTGTCGAATTAATAAATTTGGGTTGAATACTTTGCCCTCGAAAGCTGTTGCGATGCCCTACACTTGTGGGTTATTAGGGCTAGAGATTCGGGGCGGGGCGGCTGGGCTGGCGGGGTCGGGCTTCGGCCTTATAAAGGCCAGCCGGGCGAGGCGTCCAGGTCGGGCACGACCCGTTAGTTCGGTGCACTTTTTTTAAAAAAATCTGACGAAGAAAAACAAACAAAAGAAATACTAAACGGAGTCCAAAAATTCTAAAATAATTTTTCACAGTCCTCTAATAATATTGTGGAAAAAGTGAACATTTATTTGAGCCACTAATGCAATTTTGAAAAACGCATATTTTCCCTAATTCAATTAAAATAGCAATAAAAGTCCACATAAAATTCTTATTTGATTTTAACATTTTTCCTCCAATATTTCTTTTATTTTGGAGAAGTCATATTATCTCCTCTCTTTTATTTTAACATTCAAAATATTCGAAGAGAAAATGATTAAAACCAAATGATCCTCTTTTCAAAATTTGAGAAAAACTCAAATATGAAAAATAACGAAATCCCCAACTCTCTCTGTGGGTCCTTGAGTTGCTTAGAATTTCTAGGATCAACCAAAATGCAATAAAATATAATATGCATATGATGACCTATGTATAACATTCCAAATTGAAAATTTGGGATGTTACAATCTGGCATCAGCGAACCCATGTTGTTGTACATCTCAGGCACGAATCAAGTGGTGAGTGTGGTTCTCATGGTAGAGCGAGAAGTGGAGGGACACAAGTTCCGGCTGCAGAATCCAGTCTATTATGTATTAGAAGTGCTCACATCATGGAAATCTCGGTACACTCATTACCAAAAGATAGCTTATATAGTTTCATGGCATCTCGGAAACTTTGACACTACTTTCAGGAGTGTTCGGTCAGGTAGCATCCGAAGTACCACTGAACGACATCATCAACAACAGGGATGCCACTAGCCGCATTGCCAAATGGGCCATAGAGCTCCTTCCTTTCGAAATCATGTACAAACCACACCGAGCTATTAGATCTCAGGTGTTGGCCGATTTTCTCGCCGAATGGACAAAAGCCGAGCTCCCCAGGGAATATAGTACATACTCACATTGGACAATGTACTTCGATGGCTCCAAAATGCTAGTCGGACTAGGGGCTGGGGTGTTCCTTACATCCCTCATTAGCGACAACATCCGGTATGTACTACCAATTATGTACACTGAATCCAAGCAACGCCGCCGAATACGAGGCTCTACTGCACGGGCTTCGGATGGCAGCATCAATGGGTGTATAGCGGTTCAAGGTGTGGGAGAATCTAACCTCACCATCTCCCAAGTCAACAGAGAATTCATCTCCCAAGTCAATGGAGAATTTGATGCTAAAGACCCAAAGATGGCAGCATATCGTAATGTCATTCTCAAAATATCCGCCCGATTCGAAGGGTTAGAATTTCACCATGTCTCCAGAGACAGCAATCAAGCTGCAAACATCCTCGCTCGCATGGGTGCTAAGCTTGACCCAGTCCCAAAGAACTCCTTTGTGGAGCGGCTCTTCAAGCCATCTGTGGTGTGGTAGGACGAGGGCAAGGATGATGGAGCCAATGGCCTAGAACATATCATCCCTCCCGTCATCGAACCAGACGAAGAAATCATCGGAGGCTCGGCACTCAAAGAAACAGCTTCGGCTCACGAGGTTATCACAGTTATCATGCCATGCACCGAGCCCTTCCTCACCTATCTTCTCTGTCAAGAGCTCCCTGATGACCAGACCGAGGCACGACGCATTATTCGGCGCTCTAAAGCTTATAAGGTCTATGAGGGTAAGCTATACAAAAAAGCACTACCGGAGTCCTCCAGAGATGCATATCCGAAGAGGAGGGTAGAAACTTTTGGCCGAGATACACGCTGGCATTGGCGGTCACCACGCGGCAGCTCGGGCCTTGGTTAGCACAGCCTTCCAAGTTGGGTTCTTTTGGCCCACCACTCGCGCGGACCAACGCACGCTAGTCCAACATTGTTTTGGATGCCAGCTCTTTGCAAATCAAATCCACATGCCCCCCACTGCTCTCCAGACAATTCCAATCACTTGGCCCTTTGTGGTCTGGGGGTTGGACATGGTTGGACCACTTAAAGGGGGGCCAAGAAGAAGAAATACCTACTGGTCATGGTCGACAACTAAATGGATTGAGGCGAACTGGTAACTTCAGCTAAGTCTGGATTGATCATCGACTTTATATCTGGCATGGTCCACCATTACGGTGTCCCCCATAGCATAATAATGGACAATGGATCCAATTTCACAGCCCATGAGGTAAAGGACTGGTGCGCTAACATGGGCATCAAGGTCGACTATGCTTTAGTATATCAGCCATAGACCAACGGACGGGTTGAACGGGCCAATGGACTAAGCATGAGCGGCATAAAGCCTCCTCTAGAACGTTCCCTGAAAGAACCTGATTGCCATTGGGTGGAGGAGCTCGATTCCATATTATGTGGACTATGCACCATCCCTAACCGGTCAACCAGATACACACCTTTCTTCATGGTGTACAGCATGGAAGCAGTCCTCCCCTGTGACCTCATTCATGACACGCCTAGAGTGCGCATGTACGAAGAAAAGGAAGCCGGGTTAGATCGGCAAGATGACCTGGACGCCCTGGAAGGAGAGCACGACATAGCTCGGCACTGCTCTATATTTTACCAACAACAGGCTCGACGCTACTAGAGCAGGGAAGTTTGGGCGAAGGCATACAACATAGGCGAACTCGTCCTTCACCTCCCTGAGAAGCAGAATAATAAGCTCTCACCCAAATGGGAGGGTCCCTTCATAATAGATGAACTGCTAGCGGGAGGAGCATATCGTCTCCGCAACCCAACGGACAATCGCCTCGACCCGAACCCATGGAATGCAGCTCGGCTTCGGCGTTTCTACGGCTAGTCCGGCACCGCCGCTCCAACTAAACCTTGCTTTTGTTTTCCTTTCTTTTTACTTTTTACTTTTTCGGGTGGTTAGCACCCCCAGACTGTGTTCAGTTAGGCTGAACTATGATAAGTTCTTTAGGTATACATCTTCAAGTGTACCACCCAGATGTACCTTGGGGCTTCTTTAATGAAGCCGATCAATATACTTTTCATGCACCTACTCGCCTTTGTCGTGTTTGCACCCTTCCCAAATTGTTTTAAGCCATTATATGCACCAATTTGACTTAAGTTTTTGCCAAGGTTGCCTCGCTCCTATGCTTACCCCCTACATTCCCGATTGTTCAGCTAGGGGGTAAAGGGAGCACCTCTGCGATTGTTGTGACCGGGTCAGCCGCGTACGTACCTCAGATGGGTGAAGCCGAAAGCTAGCGTTCTTAAGAAAATAATTGGTCGGCCATGGGGTAAGTGAAATTAATTTGGTACTCACCACCAAAATATTGGGGTTATTTTCCCGAAGTAACCAACACCTGTGTATTGCGGGTATCTGGTTAAACGTCCATGGTCAACATGAGAACCCGAAGAAAGGAACCCATGAAGGAACTATTTTCTTCGGAAGATATTTCTTACATTAAAAAGTAATATAACATAGCTCCCCGCACGCGTTCTGTCTGTTCATACCAAATGGCCAGATTGCCTAGTTCCCCGAAATGATTTCATGTTGCCTCAGGTCACATAGTACGGAACACTCCCCGGCCACTGGCTGCGGACGGAAGCCAATGGCCAGTTAAGACAATGTTTACTATACGGATGGAGATTGTTTGATGTAAAGTAAATAGATACATAGAATCAAACACCTTGTTCCTTGTCCAAATTATCTATTATGATATCTAGGGCACAGTCCTCCTAGGAGAACCGAGTAGCAGGCATCACCTGGTCGTATACCAAGTGGAGAGGTATTTCTTGCCCATCCGGACCGGCCGGTCCAACACGAGCCATATGCTCTGGCTCAAGTTTGGTAAAACGGGTCTTCACCATTGCCCATGCCTCCCGCGCTCCTGCTCGGCAAGCTGATATCTTCCATAACTCAAAGCGACACCGATCTCCTTTAAATCGATTGGCCAGTTCGGACATACCTTCTAGAGGCGTCTCGGTCAGCCATAACGGCTTGACCATGCTCTTCATAGCTTTCCGAGCTCGCTCGTGCATGATGGACAGCTCCTTAACAGGTTCCCTCCAAATGAGTTCATTTCTTCTTCGAGACACGCAGTGAGGAGACCTAACAAGAGGCATGGCATGTCTTTTACATTCACGCGATACACATATTTCACGTGATCACAAGTTGAAATATCCCTTAACAAACATACCACCTTTCAATCTCTGGTTCTCCTCAAGGGCTTGTGCCAATTGAGTTTTCAAACTCTCTGTCTCTTCAGCCTGTTGCTGCTTTTCCGCCTCGAGTTTGTTCCTTTCCTCATGGCTTTAGGCTAGTACTTGGCGGCCAGCTTCTTGCTGGGATTCGACGTGCCTTTGGGATTCTTTGGCCACATCCATGTCCTTTTTTAGTTGAACTATGTACTCAGCTGCTACAAGGGAAGCATGTGTTAGACACGATACCCCGAGCAGTTCATGCATATTCAATCAACCTCTTTACTCACCATGTGCTTCCCTAGTGAACTTTTTGACATCCTCCAGTTTTGTCTTTGCAGCAGCCAACTGTGTTCAGTTTAGCTCTAGGTCCTCGGACAGTTTTTTGTTCTGTTCTCTCAAGGCCTGCACAATACCAAAAATATATACTCTCAGATCCTTCACTCAGTCCTACTGCCCAAATTAAGGCTCGGAGGCTACTGGGTTATGATTTATGTTTGGTTTTAAAACCAATCACGTACCTGCATATTGGTTGACAGAAGGTTGGCAACTCCCTCAAGGCCAGTTCGGGCTCCTCCGAGGTATGCGTCTACCAAACTAAATTCATTAAATTCCTGGTCGTAAAATGCGATATGATGCATGGACCCTTTCCTCTGCCAATGATTCATCACACTTTTGACTTTGGAATTGGTAACTGGACCATCCTCAAGATCCTCTAGAGGCTGGTCTACGGTGGAGGTCTCCGTATTGAGCCCAGCCCGTGCCGCAGATCTTAGTTCAGGATTACCCCTTGACTCCTCCTTGACGTGACGTCTTCGGACAGCGGTGGCGGAACACTTCTCCTGCAGGTCACAGTAAGATTATGAGTACTCACTACGGCCATATTAATAAACAAACTATAAGCTCGCCTATATTACCCCTTGGTCGGGGATGCGGTTGATGTAGCTCCCATGCCTACCTTGCACTTAGAAGCTCCACTAATGGTTGGTGCCGACATGGCGGGCACCAATCTCGTCGGTGTTCGGCGCATGGTGCATCGACCCTTGGGAGGAGATTTCAGCATACTCAGAATGGCGCGAGGAAAATGCCCTTTTTGGGAAGAGGCCTTCTTGTCACTTGCAGCGGAAGAAGGGAGGGTCCCAGGGTGATCAGCTATAAGGGACACCTTAGAGCCATCAAGAATCTCCTGGTAAAATACCCCATCCTCAAAATCGATTGGCGTCTCTAGATCATCATGAAATCCTAGGACATCATCACGGGAATGACTCTCTGGTTGTGGTGAAGGGCAGCTAATGGTTTGGACCAAGCGCCTCTAGTTCTGTTCGAGAACATTGAGTATCCGATCAGTAGATATGGATGTAATGTCCGAACTACAAAAGTGAAGTTTGAACTTACCCATTCAATGGGATTATAGCTCGCATAGTCATCCATGTTCCTTAGACGGGCAAAATCTTCTTCTTCTCCTTTGAACAGATCGGCTAGAATGGCTGCCATTGCTTCCTGGTTGTCAGGCCCCTTTCATTTGTAACGGTCCATGTCGTTTGTCCCATTATAGCACCATAGGGTGTGCATCCTTTGTTGGAGAGGTTGCACGCATCGAGTAATGGTGGCAGCCATCACATCAATGATGGTTAACTTGTTGTGGGCTAGTAACCTCACCTTGGCGGCCAGGCACTGTACCTTGGCACTTGCTTCTTGAGAAGGGCCTTTTGGGCGCCAATTGAACCACTTCTATAATGGAGCATCTGAGTATTCGGGCAGGCCCCTCCGAACTAGTTTGAGTAAGGGAACGTCTTTGATATAAAACCATTCTACGGTCCACCCTTTGGGATCCTTCTTCGGGGTCCCTACTGGATACCCTGTCACGGCTATGCACCATACTTCGGCTCTGCCTACTTCACAAATTGTCCCTCCTCGGGTACGAGGGACGAGGCATAAATACTTTCTCCATAACTCAAAATGGGCCTCACAGCCCAAAAACATCTCGTAAAGAGCGATGAAGCCCGCGATATGCATAATGGATCTGAGGGTGAGGTGATGGAGTTGGATCCCATGGAACTCTAATAGTCCCCTCGGGAAAGGGTGGATTGGGAAGCCCAAGCCTCATAAGAGGAAGGGCATGCAACATACCCTCTCTTCTTTATGTGGAGCAGGGAAGTTCTCTGCGTAGGCTTCACCGTTCGCGAAAGTTAATCCACGACAAGTAGGTGCGAGATCTGGAGCGAGAAGATATCCATGTGTCTCAAGTTTGCTTAATTGGAGGTAGGAGACTGAACAGCTTGCCCAGTCACCCGGGAGGGGGCCGCGGGGGCGCGAGGAGGAGCTTGGGGCACCCGCCATTTTTCTTCACTATGCACTTTTCTATCAATTGCTCGACAGTAATTTTTTCACCCACCGTAATACTTATGCTATCTTGAGAGAAGCCACTAGTGAAATCTATGGCCCCCGGGTCTACCTTTTATCATATAAGTTTCCAATCTATCTTTTATTTGCAATCTTTACTTTCCAATCTATATCATAAAAATACCAAAAATATTTATCTTATCTTATTATCTCTATCAGATCTCACTTTTGCAAGTTGTCGTGAAGGGGTTGACAATCCCTTTATCATGTTGGTTGCGAGGTTCTTGTTTGTTTGTGTAGGTACGAGGGTCTTTTGAGGAGCCTCCTACTGGATTGATACCTTGGTTCTCAAAAACTGAGGGAAATACTTACGCTACATTGCTGCATCACCCTTTCCTCTTCAAGGGAAAACCAACGCAGTGCTCAAGAGGTAGCCGTTAGTCCCAAAAATAATAAAAAAATAGCATATTAATGCCCATTAAACATCCAAAACAGATAATATAATAGCATGGAACAATCCAAAATTATAGATATGTTGGAGACATATCAAGCATCCCCAAGCTTAATTCATGCTCGTCCTCGAGTAGGTAAATGATAAAAACAGAATTTTTGATGTGGAATGCTACCTAACATATTTATCCATGTAATTTTCTTTATTGTGGCATGAATGTTCAGATCCAAAAGATTCAAGACAAAAGTTTAATATTGACATAAAAATAATAATACTTCAAGCATACTAACAAACCAATCATGTCTTCTCAAAATAACATGGCCAAAGAAAGCTATCCCTACAAAATCATATAGTCTGGCTATGCTCTATCTTCATCACATAAAATATTTAAATCATGCACAACCCCGATGACAAGCCAAGCAATTGTTTCATACTTTTGATGTTCTCCAACTTTTTCAATCTTCATGCAATACATAAGCATGAGCCATGGATATAGCACTATAGGTGGAATAGAATGGTGGTTATGGAGAAGACAAAAAGGAGAAGATAGTCTCACATCAACTAGGCATATCAACGGGCTATGGAGATGCCCATCAATAGATATCGATGTGAGTGAGTAGGGATTGCCATGCAACGGATGCACTAGAGCTATAAGTTTATGAAAACTCAAAAAGAAAAACTAAGTGGTGTGCATCCAACTTGCTTGCTCATGAAGACCTACGGCGATTTGAGGAAGCCCATCATTGGAATATACAAGCCAGTTCTATAATGAAAAATTCCCACTTGTATATGAAAATGACAAAACAGGAGACTCTCTATCATGAATATCATGGTGTTACTTTGAAGCACAAGTGTGGAAAAAAAGATAGTAGCATTGTCCCTCTCTCTTTTTCTCTCTTTCTTTTTTTTCTTTGGCTTGTTTGGCCTCTTTTTTATTTGGCTTCTTTGGCCTCTTTTTTTATTTCCTCACTTGGGACAATGCTCTAATAATGATGATCATCACACTTTTGTTTACTTACAACTGGAAAAATTACAACTCGATACTTAGAACAAAATGTGACTCTATGTGAATACCTCTGGTGGTGCACCAGGATGTGCAATGAATCAAGAGTGACATGTATGAAAGAATTATGAAAGGTGGCTTTGCCACAAATACGATGTCAACTACATGATCATGCAAAGCAATATGACAATGACGAAACGTGACATAATAAATGGAACGGTGGAAAGTTGCATGGCAATATAACTCGGAATGTCTATGGAAATGCCATAATACCTAGGTATGGTGGCTGTTTTGAGGAAGGTATATGGTGGGTGTATGGCACCGGCAAAAGTTGTGCGGCACAAGAGAGGCTAGCAATGGTGGAAGGGTGAGAGTGTGTATAATCCATGGACTCAACATTAGTCATAAAGAACTCACATACTTATTGCAAAAATCTATTAGTCATCGAAAACAAGCACTATGCGCATGCTCCTAGGGGAAGGGTTGTTAGGAGTTAACCAGCGCGCGATCTCGACCTCCACACAAAGGATGACAATCAAAACATACCTCATGCTCCAACTTCATTATATAACGGTTCACCATACGTGCATGTTACGGGAATCACAAACCTCAACACAAGTATTTCTCAAATTCACAATTACTCCACTAGCATGACTCTAATATCATCATCTTCATATCTCAAAACAATCATAAGGAATCAAACTTCTCCTAGTATTCAATGCAATTTATATGAAAGTTTTTATTATATCCATCTTGGATGCCTATCATATTAGTACTAAATTTATAAAAAAAGCAAATTACCATGCTGTTTAGATACTCTCAAAATAATATAAATGAAGCATGAGAGTTCATCAATTTCTATAAAATAAAACCATCGTCGTGCTCTAAAAAGATATAAGTGAAGCAGTAGAGCAATATTACCTAGCTCAAAAGATATAAGTGAAGCACATAGAGTATTCTAATAAATCATGATTCATGCGTGTCTCTCCCAAAAGGTGTGTACAACAAGGATTATTGTAGCAAACTAAAAAGAAAGACTCAAATCATAAAATACGCTCCAAGCAAAACACATATCATGTGGTGAATAAACATATAGCCTCAAGTAAAGTTACCGATAGACGAAGACGAAAGAGGGGATGCCTTCCGGGGCATCCCCAAGCTTAGGCTCTTGGTTGTACTTGAATATTACCTTGGGGTGCCTTGGGCATCCCCAATCTTAGGCTCTTTCCACTCCTTATTCCATAGTCCATCAAATCCTTACCCAAAACTTGAAAACTTCACAACACAAAACTCAATAGAAAATCTCATAAGCTCCGTTAGTATAAGAAAATAAATCACCACTTTATGGTACTGCAGAAAACTCATTGTTTATTTATATTGGTGTAATATTTACTTTATTCCACCTTTTCCATGGTTCATACCCCCTGATACTACCCATAGATTCATCAAAATAAGCAAACAACACATAGAAAACAGAATCTGTCAATAACAGAACAGTCTGTAGTAATCTGTAACTCTCGAATACTTCTATAACTCCAAAAATTCTGAAAAAATAGGAAAACCAGGGAAATTTGTGTACCAATCCATAGCAAAAAGAATCATATCAAAATAATGTTTTGATAAAATCCAGGAAATTATTTACTTGGCGCAAAAGTTTCTGTTTTTCAGCAGGATCAAAACAACTATCATCGTAACCTACCCCAAAGGTCTTACTTGGCACAAACACTAATTAAAACACAAAACCACATCTAACCAGAGGCTAGATGAATTATTCAAAGAAAAACAGGAACAAAAAGTAAAGAACAAAAATAAAATTGGGTTGCCTCCCAACAAGCGCTATTGTTTAACGCCCTTAGCTAGGCATAAAAAACACGAATAGATCTAGGTATTCTCATCTTTGGTATGCAATCCATAAGTAGATCTCATAATGGATTCATATGGAAATTTAATTTTCTTTCTAGGAAAGTGTTCCATGCCCTTCCTTAACGAAAATTGAAATCTAATGTTTCCTTCTTTCATATCAATAATTGCACCAAGTGTTCTAACAAAAGGTTACCAAAAATAATAGGACATGTAGGATTGCAATCTATATCAAGAACAATGAAATCTATGGGCACATAATTCCTATTTGCAACAATAATATCATCATTAATCCTTCCCATAGGTTTCTTAATAGTGGAATCCGCAATATGCAAATTTAAAGAACACCCATCAAATTCGCGGAACCTAACACATCGCATAAAGTTTTCAGAATTGTGGAAACGCTAGCACCCAAATCACACAAAGAATGGAACTCATAATCTTCAATTTTAATCTTAATAGTAGGTTCCCACTCATCATAAAGTTTTATAGGGATAGAAACTTCCAATTCAAGCTTTTCTTCAAGAGATTGCATCATATCATCAACGATGTGTTTAGTAAAAGCTTTGTTTTGATTATAAGCATGAGGAGAATTCAACATGGATTTCAAAAAGGAAATACAATCTATTAAAGAACAATTATCATAATTAAATTCCTTGAAATCCAAAAGAGTGGGTTCATTGCTACTTAAAGTCTTGACCTCTCCAATCCCACTTTTATCAATTTTTGCATCTAGATCTAAAACTCCGAATCAATGGGACGCCTTTTAACTAAAGTTGACTCATCTCCAGTCCCATATTTATCAACATTTATATTAGAAAACAAATATTAAATAGGAGTCACATCAATCACTTTAAGATTTTCATCATTATTTTCACGAAAACTAGAAGAACACGCTTTTTCAAACAAATCTCGTTTAGCACGCATCTTAGCGGTTCTTTCTTTGCACTCATCAATGGAAATTCGCATGGCTTTGAGAGACTCATTAATATAATGCTTGGGTGGAATAGATCTCAGTTTCAAAGAATCAACATCAAGAGAAATTATATCCATGTTCCTAGCCAAATCATCAATCTTGAGAAAATTTTATTCAATCAAAGCATTGAAATTCTTTTGCGAACTCATCAATTCTTTAACACTAATAACAAAATTAGAGGGCATCTTATTAAAATTTTCATAAGAATTGTTGTAGGAATTACCATAATTATTAGAGGAATTACTACGAAACGGCCTAGGATTAAAATTACCTCTATATGCGTTATTATCAAAATTGTTCCTACCAACAAAATTCACATCCATAGATTCAATATTATTTTCAATCAAAGTGGACAAAGGCATATCATTAGGATCAATATAAGCATTCTTAGTAGCAAATAATTTCATAGTTCATCCATCTTTCCACTCAAAACATTAATTTCTTCAATTGCATGCACTTTTTTACAAGTGGAAGATCTTTCGGTGTGCCATTGAGCATAATTAACCATAATATTATCTAGGAGTTTAGTAGCCTCTCATAAAGTAATTTCCATAAAAGTGCCTCCCGTGGCTGAATCTAAGAGATTTCTAGAAGCAAAATTCAATCCGGCATAATTTTTTTGTATAATCATCCACAAATTCAAACCATGTGTAGGGCAATTTCGTATCATCAATTTCATCCTCTTCCAAGATTGTGCAACATGTTCATGATCAAGTTGCTTAAAATTCATAATATCGTTCCTAAGGGAGATGATCTTAGCAGGAGGAAAATACTTAGAGATGAAATCTTCTTTACACTTGTTCCACGAATCAATACTATTTTTAGGCAAAGATGAAAACCAAGTTTTAGCACAATCTCTAAGCGAAAACTGAAATAGCTTCAATTTAACAATATCATTATCCACATCTTTCTTATTTTGCATATCACACAAATCAATGATATTGTTTAGATGGGATGCGGCATCTTCACTAGGAAGGCTAGAAAATTGATCGTTCAGAACAAGATTCAGCAAAGCGGCATTAATTTCACAAGATTCCGCATTAGGAGCGGGAGCAATGGGAGTACTAATAAAATCATTATTATTGGTGTTGAAAAAGTCACACAATTTGGTATTCTCTTGAGCCATCGTGACAAAGCAAGCGATAAAGACGAACGGAAGAGAGGCGAAGAAAAGGCAAATCTTTCGAAAATCATTTTCAAAGTGGGGGAGAGGAAAACGAGATGCGAATGGCAAATAATGTAATGCAAGAGATGAGAGTTTATGATGGGTACTTGTTATGTCTTGACTTGGCGTAGATCTCCAAGGCAATGGCGCCAGAAATCTTCTTGCTACTTCTTGAGCTTGCGTTGGTTTTTTCCTTGAAGAGGAAAGGGTGATGCAGCAAAGTGGAGATAAGTATTTCCCTCAGTTTGAGAACCAAGGTATCAATCTAGTAGGAGACAACGCACAAATCACCGAATATCTGTACAAACAATCAAACAAACTTGCACCCAACGCGATAAAGGGGTTGTCGATCCCTTCACGGTTACTTGTAAAAGTGATATCTGATAGAGATAGATAAACGATAAAGTAAATATTTTTGGTATTTTTGGTTTATAGATCGGAAAGTAAAAGATTGCAAGAATAGTAGATCGGAAACTTGTACGATGGAAAAGAGAACTTATATGATGGGAAAGAAAACTTATATGATGGAAAAGAGACCCGGGGGCCATAGGTATCACTAGAGGCTTCTCTCAAGATAGAAAATAATATGATGGGTGAACAAATTACTGCTGAGCAATTGATAGAAAAACGCAAAGTTATGACGATATCTAAGGCAATGGTCATGAATATAGGCATCACGCACGTGTCAAGTAGACCGACTCCTGCCTGCATCTACTACTATTACTCCACACATAGACCGCTATCCAGCATGCATCTAGAGTATTAAGTTCATAAAGAACGGAATAACGCATTAAGTAAGATGACATGATGTAGATGAAGTAACTCAAGCAATATGATGAAAACCCCATCTTTTTATCCTCGATGGCAACAATACAATACATGCCTTGCTGCCCCTACTGTCACTAGGAAAGGACACTGCAAGATTGAACCCAAAGCTAAGCACTTCTCCCATTGGAAGAAGAACCAATCTAGTTGGCCAAACCAAACCGATAATTCGAAGAGACTTGCAAAGATATCAAATCATGCATATAAGAATTCAGAGAAGATTCAAATAATATTCATAGATAAGCTGATCATAAATCCACAGTTCATCGGATCTTGGCAAACACACTGCAAAAGATTATTACATCGAATAGATCTCCAAGAACATCGAGGAGAACATGGTATTGAGAATCAAAGAGAGAGAGAAGAAGCCATCTAGCTACTAGCTATGGACCCGTAGGTCTGAGGTAAACTACTCACGCTTCATCGGAAGGGCAATGGCGTTGATGAGAAGCCCTCTGTGATCGAATCCCCCTCCGGTAGGATGTTGGAAAAGGCCCCTAGATGGGATCTCACAAGTACAGAAGGTTGCGGCGGTGGAAAAGTGTTTTCGTGGATGCCCCTGATGGTTTTGGGGTATATGGGATATATAGGCAAAAGAATTAGGCCAGGAGACCCACGAGGGGCCCACTAGACAGGGGACGCGCCCTACCCCCCTGGGCACGCCCTCCACCCTTGTGGCCGCCTCGTGGCTCCTCCGACTTCATCTCTAAGTCTCCTGGTTTGCTTCTGGTCCAAGAAAGATCATCGTGAAAGTTTTATTACGTTTGGACTCCGTTTGGTATTCCTTTTCTGTGAAACTCTAAAACAGGGGAAAAAATAGGAACTGGCACTGGGCGCTGGGTTAATAGGTTAGTCCCAAAAATAATATAAAATAGCATAATAATGCATATAAAACATCCAAAATAGATAATATAATAGCATGGAACAATAAAAAATTATAGATATGTTGGAGACGTATCAACAGTGCCTTCATGGCATATTGTGAACAACTGAGTACCCGGGTCTGATACGCATCCGTCGCTCACCCCAGGAGAAATGGACAAGGGGAGACGGCCAATGCTGAGGTGTTGCGTGGGCTATGTACCCGGACTTACAGACTAAAAACGGCGGTAGACGCTAGGTGGATGAAGTCATGTCAGTTCTTTGGTCTCTCAGAATGATGCTAAATCGAGCGACGGGAGAAACCCCTTTCATTCTGGTCTATTGACTGAAGCGGTACTCCCCACGGAACTCTTGAACGGATCTCCTTGAGTTACAACTTATGATGAAGATGATCAAGAGCGAAGAAGACATGACGATGTTAATTTACTCGAGGAGGATCGACCTAGGGTAGATGTACATGCAGATCATTATCAACAGGGATTGCGTCGCAATCATAGCCGCAACATACGTTCATGTGGATTTGAGGAAGGTGACCCTGTGGTACGCTGGATTCAGTCCGGGAGAGCGCAAAGCAAGTTGACACCGAAATGGGAAGGTCCTTTCAGGGTGGTGCAAGTTACTAGATCGGGTGTTGTCCAGCTAGAAACCAAAGCTGGGAATCCTGTGCAAAATTCATGGAACATTAAAAACATGCAGAAGTACCATCTTCGCAAGTTCTACCCTTAGGACGCTAATGGGATCTGTACCCTTTAGAATCTACCATCGCTACTGGATCCTCTCCAGCCGGCAACAACTAATGTACAAAGCAAATAACTAAGACCCAACATCTTGCTATGCCATGTAAATTTCCATGTCAAGTTGTAGTCATAAGTCATGATCTGCATCTGGTAGTTGCACATATGGCTTGCATCATGCTGCATATTGCATACTTTATGCTCACAGCTAACGAACGCGTTGTGGACACACAACATGGTCAGAGTTTCCCTTTTGCTCTTCTATTGAAGCTTAAAGGCAGAAAAATCCTCCTTTACAGACGAGCCTGGGGAGCTACACGACAGGCCATGTCTACCTCTACGTCCGGCACCCGAGTACCAAACCAACTAAGATAAGTGATTCGTCTCTCGTTTGCTTTTTGAATTTTCTCTTTGTGTTCCGCCCGCCCATGAAGAAGCATTTTTAGAATGTCCAACTACCACACGCATATGCATTGTTCGGATGACCGGTGACGCTCGTGCAAGTTATGGCATTTCTAACTATCTGTGTGCAGGGAAACAACGCCTCCTATGGTCGCATTCTGGGCGGAATCCTAATGCAATATGGTTGAGATGTTGTGCGCCTAAACACCTGATATAATTGAGAGATAGACAAATTTCCAATAAAATATAATATTTGGGATTACCAATCAGCAAAAAGAATGCGCCAGCGCTTTTGTAGTGACCTCGGAGGGGTCCCGGGTTGCTTTGGCACGCCCCACCCCGTCAGTGATGTGTTGTACTTGACTTGACTCTCCCTCGCTTGCTGCCTGCTAATTGCAGTGTTCAAAAATGACATGAAGCTGGAGGTCTAATCAGAAGTATAAAGGGCACACAAATGAGAAGTACCATTCAAAGCAAGTGAAAGTGAATTAGAAATCTTAATATTTATAAATAATATGGTGGATTGCCGTTTACATCTGGCCACACCAACCCACCGGACTAATGGAACCTCGTGCCTAGTTTTTCTTCATTATGCCTCCTTGTTTAATCCTTGCAAGTAACCGCCAAGGGGATTGACAACCCCCTTGTTTCTGTTGGGTGCAAGTAATTGCTTTTGTGCGTGCAAGTGCTGCTAATGAGGTTCTATGGGGTTCTCCTACTGGATTGATAACCTTGGTTCTTAACTAAGGGAAATACTTATCTCTACTGTATTGCATCATCCTCTACTCTTTGGGGAAATCCCAATGCAGCTCACAAGTAGCAATCAGTGCCCGGGTACCAGCCATGTATCAATGTGCAGGGCAGGGACCGCTCGTGGCTACTATGGATGACCCCGTGTGAGAAAAGGTTGTTCTTGCACTGATGAGGACATGACTACCTTGGATACGACCAAAAATATTGCATACATGTATGTTTGTGAGGTGATTTCTAATGCAAACTATGCAATAATTTATTATGTCATCCAGGAGAAAAATACTTCACAAACTTTTGTGTCATGTCTAATTGCATGTGTATGGAACATTTGTACAATCCACACATGAAGATAAGGGGAAAAGATATGTTTAGGTGATGTTCAAAAAGTCCTCTCACGTCACTTTTGGGCCAAGTGAAGATAGAGTCCAAGTCTCTCAAGTTCTGGATTCAGATTCGAACTACACAAACATACCTAACTTAAAACGCCAAGAACTCTTTCAAATGGACTCCGAATTGGGTGAATGTTTTTTTGTTGGAAAGTAGATTTCATGCTCTTTCCAACCCAATTGGATTCACCTTCAAATTAGTCCGGAGCATTGAGTTATTGACAAAACAATCTGACCCTGCATCAGAATCCAAGTCAAACTATTCCAAAGGTGGTGCATCACCTTCACTTGGGCCCATGAGCCTTGTACGACCTATGGTTAGTTTTAGGCTGCCTTGGGATGTCCTCCCACCTCCTTGGCCGCCACCCCTTGCTCCTACATAAGTAGATCCATCTATTAGCTTTTTTCCTTGGGATTTGTTTAGTTAAAAGTTAGCCAACACAACTTCGTGCATTTCGTTTGTGTCCAACGACCAGACCAAGACCGCTTTCGGATCCCCACCATTATCAATACTTCACCCATATTCGAAGTATTCAGACTGCTTTATCATATTCTTGCTTGTTCTTTGATTGCTTGCAGGAATAGACCTTCGTGGTCAGGTTTATCGTGCTTTGGTGTGGTCAATAACCTATCGGAGTTGGTTTAGCGATTGCTAATGCGCAACATAGTGCATGTTTGTAGTCAGATCATCAAAGTCATATCCACCAAAATCGATAGTTATCATCTCATAGAAAGATCGGGACACCTCGCCTCTATCAAGTGGCTTCTGAATAGGTCCTTTTGCCCTCTGAAGTTCACGAACACAGCTTGTTCCTGTTTATCATGCCAGTTTTAGACTTTTTTGAGTCCTCATATCAACTCGGAATTGAGTGATCTTTTTGCGTTTGAAAGCTTGAGTCAGTGCCATTCTTGAGAAAAATTATCAGAAAAGTGGCACCAAATTTTCTGGAGGAAAGTTGGAGAGAAAGTTGTTGGTATATCCTGCTTGGCAGTTGTTTCACATCATTATCTTTACTGCTATTGTGATATTCACTTTTATCTTGCTATCCAGAACTACTTCATATCCTTTGTTGATACTAGTTGTGCTACACCGTGACCTCATTAGTGTTCTAGGATCGCGTCTCTAGTCTGGTCTAGCCTAGGACCAGCACAGTACCGTTGTTGAGCGTTTATTCAACATTGCATCTCTGAATTGATTATTGCTAATCTTTTGCTACCAAATATTTAAGCCTTCCAAACTCCACATATTTCTATACTGTGTATACGTACGTTCCCCTGGCAATCGCTTTACTCAATCTTCAGAGTTATTTGACACCGCTGGTTGCCTGTCACCACCTGCTGCATGGTAAGAACTTGTAAGATATTGATATTTACTATATTGTGAGCATTTTACCACCACATCCTAGTAGTTCATAGGAACACTATTCTCGGATTTTGTTTCTTGTTTTCTACTAACTATGGCAGGTTCCGTAGTAGTTAGTTCTTGGGCTTCATTGATCGTGGGAGATTTGCCACCACCTAACAAAATACAACAACCGTCACAAGAGGAGCAACAACATCAGAATGCACATAATCAGGTTAATGCTTTCATGCCACCATTTATTGGTCATTTTATGTCTGATTTATATATTGAATGGGAGTACGAATAAATGCTATATTTGCTTTGAGCGTGGAAAATTTCAAGCTACAGTTAGTACTTTTAGTAGCTTTGCTTTAGTTTGGTGGAGTGAATATTGTCGGTTAAACCCCGATTTTATACCTACTACTTGGGATGATTTAAAACTTGTCATGAGAGATAAATTCATTGATGTTTATTATACTCGTGGCATGATTAAAAAATTACAACATTTAAAACAAGGACTGATACGGTAAAAAAATATTATGATGATTTACAAACTACATTGTTGCACTCATTTTTAGAAGAAAGTGAAGAAGATTTTATGGATAGATTTTGGGGAGGATTAAACAGTGATATTCAAGAGATACTAATTCATGAAGAGTGTTATCCTATGGACCATTTGTTTTGTCTTGCTTGCAAAGCTGAACAGGAAATAAAACGACGTGTTGCCCACCAGGAGAACAAGCACATGGTGCACATTCCAAGTGTTGATACAGATGTTTCTTTAACTACTAGGCATACTATGACAACCACATCTGTTGTCGCAAGGACTACATCATCTCCGCCATGTGACACATCACCACCGAAAGTGCCTACATCATCTGAGTCGATCATAAGAGGTAATAACAAAGGTATAGATTTTCCACTTCCACATGAGAATGATGCATGCCTAGTTAACTTGAATACATCATGTGTTGAGTTACCTATTCATTTGGGCACACCACCTATTTTAGATAATTGTGTTACTGTCATGAATGCGTCATGTGATCACACAACTGAAATACCAACAATTTGAGTGCACCCATTGAATTAATTGTTCATGCAAAAGAACCAATGTTTAATCATTTTGATATGACCTCTAACCTTGGTGATGATTCTGTGGCCAATGACTTATTGCATGTTTGCTTATTTAAGCATGTTGTAGAATGTAAATTGGATGCAAGTAAGGTTTATTTACCAATGTTAGGATGGTTAATTGATGAACATTGTCAACCTTTTGAAATGAATAAGAGCTTCACTTATATGTGCAAACTGAGTTGCAATATTTTCATGCCTTCTACTTCTTGTGATAATATTTTAGCTTTAAATTTTATGAACTATGAAGGTTACTCATGTATACATGTGTCATATGTGCAAAAAGCAAGGGGAGTAAAAATGAATGGCATATACATATACAACATATACACCTTGTCTCTTTTGTTAACCCCATTTCAGATTAAGCAACACCGATGACGGCTTTATTTTCAAGAAGGGGAGGATGATGAGGATATGACTACCTTGGATACGACCAAAAATATTGCATACATGTATATTTGTGAGGTGATTTCTACTGCAAACTATGCAATACTTTTTTTATGTCATCCGGGACAAAAATACTTCACAAACTTTTGTGTCATGTCTAATTGCAGGTGTATGGGACATTTTTACAATCCACACATGAAGATAAGGGGAAAAGAGATGTTTAGGTGCTGTTAAAAAAGTCCTCTCACGTCACTTTTGGGCCAAGAGAAGATAGAGTCCAAGTCTCTCACGTTCTGGATTCAGATTTGGACTGCACAGACATACCTGACTCTAAACGCCAAGAACTCTTTCATATGGACTCCGAATTGGGTGATTCTTTTTTTCTTGGAAAGTAGATTTCATGATCTTTTCAACCCAATTGGGTTCACCTTAAAATTCGTCCGGAGCGTTGAGTTGTCAACGAAACAATCTGATGCTGCATCAGAATCCGAGTCAAACTACAAGTCCAAAGGTGTTGCATCACCTCCACTTGGGACCATGAGCCTTGTAAAACCTAGGGTTAGTTTTAGTATGCCTTGGGACGTCCTCCCACCTCCTTGGACGCCACCCATTGCTCCTATATAAGTAGATCCATCTAGCTTTTTTCTTGGGATTTGTTTAGTTAAAAGTTAGCCAAGACAACTTCGTGTACTCCGTTTGTATCCAACGACCAGACCCAGACCGCTTTCGGATCCCCACCATTATCAATACTTCATCCATATTCACAATATTCAGATTGCTTTATCATATTCTTGCTTGTTCTTCGATTGCTTGCAAGAATAGACCTTCGTGGTCAGGTTGATCGTGCTCTGGCGTGGTCAATAACCTATTGGAGTTGGTTTAGCGATTGCTAAAGTGCAACATCGTGCACGTTTGTAGTCGGATCGCCAAAGTCATCTCTAGCAAAATCAATAGTTATCATCTCATCGAAAGATTGGGACACCTTGCTGCCCATCCCATGAATGATTCCCGTGTACCATACAGCGTTCGTCATGTAGCTGAAGAGAGACCGAAGGGATCATGAACTTTATCCCTAGGATGCAAGATTTCCGAGAGAGTCTCTATGATGCAGTAGAGAAGCTTCCCGGGACCTCGCGGGCAAACGCTTTTCAAACCCTTTCCTGGACCGATCTTCCTGGAAGGCTCATACACGAAGGCTAACCGCGCCCCATAGGGCACCATTAAACCCAAGGTCATCGGCCCGTGGTACCCTGATTTCCACGCAACTGGCAATTGTGGAGTCTGGACTGCCAAATAATAAGCCTATGAAGGTCTTGAGATCAACCTAAAGATCTACCTCAAGTGATTGGGTGGGTTTCAAGTGAACTTAGCGCAAGGACAATAGTGTGAGGACTCTTGTGTCCTCTAATATTCGGCTCAACCCCTCCAACCAGACGTAGAGGTGTGCCAACAACTCGAACTTGGCCTACAAATCGCATTGTCTTCGTCGAGCTTGCAAGTTATATTTCTTCACACCACTTACCATATTGTAATACACCTGTATTTCTAAGAACTTCCCGTGTCTCCCTTCTCTGTGATCAGATTGAAGACTTTCTTGACAGCCATTCTATGACCAAATGAAATATGTTTAGTTTCATATTCGGACTTGTTATACCTCTGTCTAGCATGTCGTTACATTTGACTCAATCGATCTAACGTATATTTCCTCTAAGTCATTGTGTATGTTTAGATTTGCCTTTATTCAGTTCTGCCTTAATATTATTTGCTCTATTTTTCTTTGAAGAATTCACTTTTGGAATAAATTGTCGAATCTCCCGTTCACATCCCCTTGGTTGATATCAGATCCCGCACTTCTATAAAGATTAGAGTAGAATAAAATGAGGACTTGGTGTGGTAAGTAACCATGTTTTAGTTTGCATCGGGATGCAAGGGGGTTAACTTCAACCAAATACACCCGCGGAGTACTATATTGCACAGCTCTATGTTAATGCTACAATGCATGAGTGTGATGATTGAGTTCTTTATGACTAATGCGAGTTTGAAAACCTTATGCACTTCCATTTCATCTTAAAATTGTTGGCTTCTTCGTTATCGAGCATTGCCTACTCTCTCCTCAAGACATGGCAAATATTTCCCTAATACATATGAATCTTGTGGGAGGGCTTTCTCATGTTCTCATACATTATCTTCCTGAAAACAACCGTCATACCTACCTATCATGGCATTTTCATAGTTATTCCGAGATATATTGTGATGCAACTTCCATCATCATTGTTTTACATTACATGATTATATGTTTATTCTTCACATGTTATGCAATGTTTCTAGCTAGTAGTCTAGCTTCGTCTTGTCGTAGCATCTTCTTTAGCTTCTTACATGTATTGAGAAAGAGTTATGGATATATTCGAAAGTGTGCTGGTCCTACCAAAGAAAAAGATCAAATAAAAGATTCACCACACAGGTGTAAAAACAGAATAAGAAAAATAGGACAAGAGAAGGAGCAACATCATTATCTTTTATTAGTGCACACTAAATTGCTTCAAGCTGCGTTTATCTTCATGTTTTATATACTAGTGGGGACTCTATGGGCACGACAAGATCTAGGCCCCTAGGCGATCCAACGCCTAACAAAACAATATGATAGCCACCAACTCATCAAACCTAAGGCGGGGTGGCGGGGGGAGCAAAACAAACTGCACACGATGATGGAAGCACACAAATTTCAGCCGCATACACCCAATTATAAATGCCATGCAGAAGAGTACGTTTTGGAGGCCAAGCTCCATGAAGTTCTTAATTTAAAAAAAATCAAAATCCAAACTTTTCAGTTTCAAAAAACTCAGGGAAAAATACACATGTATATAAGGATGTAATGTATATGTGTATACATTTCATGATAAAAAATACTTAAAATTGCGAGCTGCACAGAAAATAATCATGGACTTTAAGTATTAACAATACATGTGCTAAAAAGCCATAGAATTGGCTTTTTCTTTGTGTAGCTTTCATTTTAACGTATTTCATCCTAAAAATTTAAACACATGTACATTGTGCCTCTAGGTATGTTAATTTTCTAAAAGTTTGTGAAATGTAAAGTATGAGTTTGAATTTTTCAAAATTAAGGCCTATATGGAGCTCGGCCTCCATTTAGCATTTTTGCACGCAAAGAATTCCTTGTGCTTGATAGATCACAAAACAACTGTTCTACATCCTAGAAAACGCATCTACATCCTAGAAAACGCCTCTGCCGTAGACTTGTGGACGCTTGCTTCATCTTTCTTTCTTTTTTCCTTCTCTAGACCATCCAAGAACAAATGGGTCGGCTGTACAATGTTACTAGCACTACGCGCCATACAGAGTGAACAAGCTATAGACACATCAACAACTCGTAAAAGTACCAAACTTCAAAGCTATGCTTGGCTTTAGCACTCACCAAAGCAGGCGGAGTGACACGCTGATAATCAAGCTACCGAGTTCTCAGTTAGCTGCTCAATGGGCTAATTACAGCATCTGGCATGTCGACCTCCGCTGCAGTCGGCGATTGCAAGAGCTAATGATAGCCCGCTTGATGCGGTAGTCTGTGTTCCCCCATTTATACATGACATCATAGGGTAGGTTGCAAACTGTCAGTTTTACTTCCTTACATATTGAATGTGCTGAACGGATCTGAATCTGATATGGTAAAATCATCACACCTCCATTTCTCAAGTTGCTGGTTGAGATGCATCTCACTTGTCTCGCACTCGTCATCATCATCAACTTCTGTAGGCTTCCACTCATCAAGCAGACTGGAAAGTCGGTTCACACAGTGGCACATGTCGGGCCTCTGGTTTTGCTCTCGTGCTGTGCAATGCCGGGCAAGATCAGCTACCTCCAGCAGGCTCTTCCAAGCCTCAGCACCGAGTTCTAGTGTAGGATCCACAAACTTTCTGAACTTTTCTTTGTCAAGCATATTTCTTCGGAAGATTGTTACAAGATGTGTTTCGTCATCAGGTAATGAGTCATCAAGTACTTTCCTTCCAGTGATCATCTCCATTAGTATGACGCCATATGCATAAACGTCAACTTTTGTAGTTACTTTCCCTGTAGCTGTAAACATATAAATTGCATGCTCATCACTACTACATGAAAACGGGAGACAAGAGCTGTTGGGGGGGGGGGGGTGCAAAAAAGGAGGAAAAGTACATTCAATAGATGACATTCAGAAAGAGTGCAGTCAAATTACCTTTTGTCCACTAATCAATAAGAGATTTTAGATTGGTAGATAGAAACTGTACCATGAGGTTACATGAAAAAATAATTTCATGACATGTTTTTACTTATTTTAATTAATAACCCACCTGGTTTCTAGCAATCCAGGTGAAGACCAAAGAGGTTTTTACTATTTACCGTTCCATTTGTTATGGAATGAAAACTTTCGAATCAAAAGGTTTTAGGCTTAGTGGAACTAAAAGTGAGTATATGAGGTGTGGTTTTAGTACTACTAGGCACGAGAAAAGGAAGGGGTTAGCCTTAATGGGCAAGTGGTACCTCAAAAGGACATTTTTCGATATTTGAGATCAATACTACAGAAGGATAGAGATATCAATGAAGACGTGAGCCATCGAATCAAAGCCGGATGGATGAAGTAGTGCCAAGCTTTTGGCATTCTCTATCACAAGAGTGCCACAAAAGCTAAAAGGCAGGTTCTATAGGATGGCCATTCGACCCGTAATGTTGTATGGCACTGAATGTTGGCCGACAAAAAGGCAGCATGTTCATAAGTTAGGGATAGCGGAGATGCGCGTGTTGAGGTGGATGTGTGACCACACAAGAAAGGATCGGGTCCAGAATGATGATATACATGACAGAGTTTGGGTAGCACCGATTGAAGAGAGGCTTGTCTAACATCGTCTGAGATGGTTTGGGCATATTCAGCGCAGACCCAAAAGCTCCAGTGCATAGCGGAGGGCTAAAGCGTGTTGATAATGTCAAGAGAGGTCGGGGTAGACCAAACTTGACATGGAAGAAGTCCGTAAAGAGAGATCTCAAGGACTGGAATATCACCAAAGAACTAGTCATGGACATGGGTGCGTGAAAGTTACCTATTTATGTGACATGAGTTGATTTCGAGATTTTATGGGTTTCAGCTCTAGCCTATGCCAACTTGTTTGGGACTAAAGGCTTACAGCTTGTATATATTGCATGGACCAAGGAGCGAATATATGCAACGGACCTACAAAGCAAGGAAATCTAGACCAATAGGAACACACACCTCAATAGGAACACACACGTCAAATGACCAGTCTCCTCAAAAAGTTTCATAGTGAGCCAAGGTTCTTCGGTCCAGCCTTCGCCGCCAAGTGAAGCATTTCCTTGTGCAGTGGGTTGGGGCTTCTAAAGATGATGCAACATGGGAGGCGTTGGATGAGCTCATTGCTCGTTTTCCCTCGTTTCAGCTTGAGGACGAGCTGTTTGTGCAGTGAGTGAGAGATGTTATGCAGGCTACCACATATGGTTGGAGGGGCCCAGCCCTGGCTGCACCACCCACTGGGTCCAGCCCAAAGTGACTAGGATTCCTTTACTGCTACAAGTTATTTATTAGGTTCAGATTCGTATTAGGTACAGCGTCCGTATTAGAATCTGTTTCAGAGTCCAGATTGTATTTCCTTGAGTTGGCTTATAAGCCAAGCTATTCCTCATATATATTGGGCTTCTCCCACAATTAATAAAGCATCAGCATTCAGTGTATTACTATCTATTTAGGCCTGAAGTAATTAGAGTTTCTTCTATCTCCCTGGCAGTAGTGAAAACTTATGCCCAGAACAACCTAACCTCTTCTAATTTGGAAGATAAGGAAATAGCCATACTTCTGACATATCCACTTCCAACTTGAGTTTGGTATTTCACTCAAAGAAAAAACACATATCTGACTATTAAGACACCTATATTACAGTTCTAAGTGGTAAGGCGCCTTGTAGGAAGTGCCAAGCATTAGTTTCCAGTGCAAAGTAACAATCCTAATTCCATAATTACATGGTGCTGACTAGCAAAGAGAACAGAATGTTATTCGAACAAAAAACAAGCAGAGAGTGATGTCACTCCCGAAAAAGAGTAACATGGATGTGATACAAGAAACTTGTGCAAGACAAATACAGATTGGTCTGAGAATGAAAGATAAGTAATGAGAAATGCACATACTAGCGTATTCAGGCGCAAGGTATCCAAATGTCCCTGCCACCCTTGTCATCATTGATTTGTCTGCGTCATTAGCAAGCTTGACCAACCCAAAGTCTGATACCTTGGCTCTTAAATCCTGGTCCAGCAGTATATTGGAAGGCTTCAGATCCCTATGGATGAAAGTCTCCTGTGCCAAGCCATGCAAATATTCTATCCCCCTCGCAACATCCAAAGCTATTGTCATTCTCTGTGTCCATGTAAGAGGAGTATAACCACTCCGCTGAAGATCACATAGGTGCTCACGCAATGTTCCACCAGACATATACTCATAGACCAGGAGCCTCTCATAGCCATGGGTACAGTACCCAAGTAGTCCAACCAAGTGTCGATGCCTTACTTTCGTAAGCACATCAATCTCAGCCATGAACTCTTGCTGCCCTTTAGTCCCCATAGTGCCACTGTCACACCTCTTCACAGCAACCAACCTCCCATTGAGGTTCCCCTTGAAGACCACCCCAAACCCCCCTTTACCTAAAATACAGTCCTCATTAAAGCTGTCTGTGGCCTTTAGCAGCACTTCAATAGGCAATTGCATTCCGTGGGACTCAAACAGATGAGTAATGTTTGCGCTACCAGCACTCACCTGGCTGTAATCAGCTGGAACTGCAGTATGTCCATTGACACTCCAATTTGTTTCAACCACCTGAATCTTCATCATCTCAGATTCATCAGCAGACCCCTTTGATGAGACTGGCCTGAACTTCTCTGCATTCTTCTTCCTCCGATGATGTACCAAAAGCCCAACAATGATAACAAGAAGAACCACAGCTACAAGAATTCCAATAATCATGCCAGCATCCGATTTCCATTTCAGTGCACCTGCGGAAACATTCTGGGAACCACTATCTGATTTCCCAAACTGGTTTCCGTTGGCCAGTACCTTGACTGAAGGCTTAAACTTGGGCAGTTCACCATCAAGGCTATTATTTGAGACAATGAAAATTTTCAGGTTTGACATTGTCGTCAGAGTATCGGGTATCACCCCAGTGAGGTGATTATTTGAGAGATCTAGCTTTCCAACACTAGTCAGGTTTGCAATAGCCGGCGATATCGTCCCTGACAAACCACGATTGTGCAAATCAAAAATGCTAACATCCCCATTTGAGCATACAACACCAATCCAATTACCACATGGTGTGTTCCCATTCCACGTTTCCGCAAGTTCAGCTGGGTATCCAAACCCTGCGGCCACCGCAAGCAGAGTTGTAACCAGCTGATCACATGGCCCAGGCCTTGACTGACAGAACCTGCTCACGGTGTCAGCAGCGAGGTCTACATTTACACCACGAAAATCAGGCATCGGCCCCTGAAAAAGATTATTAGTCAGTGACACATTACGCAGTGTCTTGATCTCATAGAGTGAGGCTGGCACCACACCAGTAAGCCTATTGTCCCTGACATTGAACGCCTCTAGCTGTGAGTTGCTAAAATCCGGGATTGGGCCCGTGAATTTATTAGACTGGATCCACAGCAGCCTTAGGTTCTTCATTGCAGCAACAACAGCAATAGACCCTGACAGCTTCCCATCCGACATCTGGTTGTTCAGCTGCAGACTCTCTAGGGCAATCAGCTCAGCCAGCCCGGCAGGGAGTCCACCAGTGAGGTTATTATATGACAGCCGCAGAGACCTCAACGATGACAGGTTGGCGAGAACCGCTGGGAAGGCACCCGCAATGGAGGCATTGGAGGCGGAGAAGGTTTCGAGTAAGGAGGAGCCGACAATGGCGTCAGGGACGGACCACGGCTTGAGTGGCAGGTCCTCCAGGCTGAGGTATTGCAGGGAGGGCAGGTCTTTGAGGAAGTCACTTGGGAGGGAGGTAAACCCATTGCCGTCGAGCACAAGGCGGGTGAGGTCGGTGCAGCCGGCGAGCGATGGGAAGTCGCCGTGTAGTGCGTTGCCCTGGAGATGCAACTCCTTGAGCGCGGTGAGGGAGGACAGGGAGGTGGGCAGGGTCCCGGTGAGACCCATGTCCCCGAGGTCGATGGAGGTGACCCGGCCCGAGCCGCCGCGCTCGCAGGTGATGCCGTCGAAGACGCAGACGTCGCCGCCGGCACCCCAGGATGAGGGCGGGCTGGACAACAACTTGGCGAGGCCAAAGATGACGTCCTCATCGGCAGATTTTGCGGCGGCGGCGAGGGAGGAGACGAGGAGGACGGCGAGAAGGATGAGGTGCGAATCCCTCCCCATGGCGGGTGGATTTGGGGGGGGGGGGGGGGGGGGGGGGTATTTTTGGCGACGAGGTGCCTCCGTCCGCCTGCTTCTGCTTTCTTCTCTCCTCTTCCCTTCCTCTCTCGCTTCTCTACCTTAGATCTCTCCACCAGTTTTTTTTTTTTTGGGTGGCCGGCTCGACCACCGTTCGAACCGTCCGGTGTTCACCGTTTATATTGCAATCCATGTACTCCCTCCGTCTCAAAATAAATGACTCAGCTTATACTAATGTTAGTACAAAGTTGAGTCACTTATTTTGGAACGGAGGGAGTATACATTTTCTGCTCGCTGGCAGCGATTACACATGAAGTACTACCTCGGTCCTGGTTTATTGATCCATTTATATTTTATGACAAAATTTGATCATAAATCTAACTGGAAAAGTGTTAATGCATGTTATTAAAAATTATATTGTTAGATTCGTATTTGAGTGTAGTTTACAATGATACTAGTTTTTGTGACATGTATTAATATTTTGTTAATTAAATCAATGTTTAAAATTCGACACAAAATAATAAGGGGGCTAATAAACCAAGACAAAGGTAGTATATCTTTCTCGCAGCACTACACTACTCTGATGTGTAGCATCCTTCCATCATCCTCATAAACCCTACACCAATACATCAAGCACTACGTGAACCTATGACAAAAGCTCGAGCACGCGCCATTGAAACTTAGGTGAACTCACTCTTACTTGAGATAGATATGAACATGAATGGAACTTGGTTCCTGCCTCACCAAAATATGCTATTTGTCATTAGGTACGAAGACCAACGCCACCAAGCAGCTAAGGGACACCCCAAAGGAGGAGGAGAAGCACCCCAAGGCCACGAGGAAGAAGAAGGAGCTCAAGAAGATGAAGACTACACCTCCCAGCTGACCCTGTGCCCACAGGCCCCCAAGACCCCGTGCGCACGGGCCACCCTGGGAGCTTCTGTAAACCAGACGCACCACCCCGTGCGCACGGGCTCCAGACCCTGTGTGCACGGGCCCTCACCGCTGTAGCACCTCGCGCGCACGGGCCTCCCAGGTTTCGGCCGTTGATTCCCTTCCTTGCCTCCCAAGTCGTCCCATTCCTCCCTTTAGCTATATATTTCGAGTCTAAGACATTTATTAGGGTCAGCAAAATATATGTAAGACATTGATAGAGCTGTGCTCCTTCTACCACTCCGCTTGGAGATCAAGACCTCTTAGGTGAGGATCCCAAGTTGACATGAAGACCTCCTTTTGGAGAAGACTATCATCAAGACCCACCTCCTTAGGAGTGGGAAGAACCTTACCTTTGTGCTTGTTTCCTTGAATTGATCTTGTATTCTTGTGGATCTCAACTTTGCTATTCTAGTGGATGTGTGATTGAATTTTATTTGAGTGATTTCCCTCTTGTGTTCTTGTGTTCATCCCCTTTCCCCCTCCAAGTGTGAAAAGATCTTCACTTAGGTTCCACCCTACAACATCTTGGTATCATGAGCCATGGTTGATTCACATCTTGAAGTGACGAGGTGCTCCATTCGCGTGCTTCTGCTTTCCTCTCTCCTCTTCCCTTCCTCTCTCGCTCTCTACCTTAGATCTCTCTAGCGGGTTTTTTTGGGTGGCCAGCTCGACCACTGTTGGATCCGTCCGGTGTTCACTATTTATATTGCAATCGATGTACTCCCTCCGTCTCAAAATAAGTGACTCAACTTGTACTAGCGTTAGTACAAAGTTAGTACAAAGTTGAGTCACTCATTTTGGGACGGAGGGAGTATACATTTTCTGCTCGCTGGCAATGTTTGCACATGGAGTAATACCTCTGTCCTGGTTTATTGATCCATTTATATTTTATGACAAAATTTGACCATAAATCTAACTGGAAAAGTGTTAATGCATGTCATTAAAAATTATATCGTTAGATTCGTAATTGAGTGTAGTTTACAATTATACTAGTTTTTGTGACATGTATTAACATTTTGTTAATTAAATCCATGTTCAAAATTCGACACAAAATAATAAGGGGGCTAATAAACCAGGACAAAGGTAGTATATCTTTCTCGCAGCACTACACTACTCTGATGCGGAGCATTCTTGATAGAGGCAAAGGTGCCCCGATGTTTCGGTGAGATGGTGGCTATCGTTTTCTATGGGAGTCGACCTTGACGATCCGACTACGAACGTGCGAGACGTCGCACCTTAGCAATCGCTAAACCAACTTCTGAGGGGTTATTGACCACGCCGGAGCACGATCAACCTGACCACGAGGGTCTATTTTCGAGCAAATGAAGAACAAGCAAGAAACTGAATTGCAATCTGGATATTGCGAATATAAGAGGAAAGCTTTATTAATGAAGGTGGAGTTCTGTGACGCCTTTGTCTGGTCGTTGAACACAAACGAAGTACGCGAAGTTGCAGCTATGACCAACTTTTAATCTAAACAAAACCCAAAGTCTAAACGGTGCCCTAAGGGTTGTATATATGGAGGAAGAGGGGGGAATTTCGTGGCCCTTGGTGGAGGGGTCCGAAACCAACCCTATCTCTTGTTTCCCCACACATACGGACTCTAAAAATAGTCGATACTTATGCATTTCAAAATTACATGGGCCTGGCCCAATAAAAAGGTGATGCAGCACCTAGAATAGCCTCTGGACGAAATTTATGAAGTGGCATCTTGTATATTTCGTCCAATGCTTCATGCACACATTATGGTGGCTTCAAAGTCCTGAAATCATCACTTGTAACTCCGTTCTTGTTCCCCTTGTGCATGCCATCATCTCCATGCTTGTTCTTGCTCCAGTGTTCTTCCCTATCCATGCGAGGCCCTTCATTTGTGAGCAAAACAAATGTATCTGATAATTTAATTGGCGTGCGCGAGCTCTAGTAATTGGTCCAGTATATGTAGCAGTAGGTGATACGTCTCTGTCGTATCTATAATTTTTTATTGTTCCATGCCAATATTATTCAACTTTCATATACTTTTGGCAACTTTTTATACTATTTTTTGGGACTAACATATTGATCCAGTGCCCAGTGTCAGTTCATGTCTGTTACATTTTTTTTGTTTCGCAGAAAACCCATATCAAACGGAGTCCAAACGGGATAAAAACGGACGGAGAATTATTTTGGAATATTTATGATTTTTGGGAAGTAAAATCAACGCAAGACGGTGCCCGAGGGGGCCAGGAGATAGGGGCGCCCCCCAGGGAGGCAGGCGCGCCCTGGACTCCTGGGGCCCCCGTAAGGCAGTTGACGCTCTTCTTTTGCCACAAGAAAGCTAATTTTATGAGAAAGATCTGGGCGAAAGATTCACCCCAATCGGAGCTACGGATCTCCGGATATAAAAGAAACGGTGAAGGGGCAGAATCTGAGAACGCAGAAACAGATAGATAGATCCAATCTCGGAGGGGCTCTCGCCCCTCCCAAGCCATGGGAGCAAAGGACCAGAGGGGAAACCCTTCTCCCATCTAGGTAGGAGGTCAAGGAAGAAGAAGAAGAAGGGGCCTCTCCCCCTTGCTTCCGGTGGCGCCGGAACGCTACCGGGGGCCATCATCATCACCGCCATCTTCACCAACACCTCTGCCATCTTCACCAACACCTCCATCATCTTCCCCCATCTGTATTCAGCGGTCCACTCTCCCGCAACCCGCTGTACCCTCTACTTGAACATGGTGCTTTATGCTTCATATTATTATCCAATGATGTGTTGCCATCCTATGATGTCTAAGTAGATTTTCGTTGTCCTGTCGGTGATTGATGAATTGCTATGATTGGTTTGAGTATGCATGTTTTATTATTGGTGCTGTCCTATGGTGCCCTCCGTGTCGCGCAAGCATGAGGGATTCCCGCTGTAGGGTGTTGCAATGTGTTCATGATTCGCTTATAGTGGGTTGCGTGAGTGACTGAAACACAAACCCGAGTAAGGGGATTGTTGCGTATGGGATAAAGGGTACTTGATACTTTAATGCTATGGTTGGATTTACCTTAATGAATCTTTAGTAGTTGCGGATGCTTGCTAGAGTTCCAATCATAAGTGCATATGATCCAAGTAGAGAAAGTACGTTAGCTTATGCCTCTCCCTCAAATAGAATTGCAATAGTGATTACCGGTCTAGTAACATAGTCAATTGCTTAGGGACAATTTCACAACTCCTACCACCACTTTTCCACACTCGCTATATTTACTTTATTGCTTCTTTATCTAAACAGCCCCTACTTTTTATTTACGCTTTCTTTATTATCTTGCAAACCTATCCTATCACACCTACAAAGTACTTCTAGTTTCATACTTGTTCTAGGTAAAGCGAACGTCAAGCATGCGTAGAGTCGTATCAGTGGCCGATAGGACTTGAGAGAGTATTTGTTCTACCTTTAGCTCCTCGTTGGGTTCGACACTCTTACTTAACGAAAGAGGCTACAACTATCCCATATACTTGCAGGTCATCAAGACCTTTTTCTGGCGCCGTTGCCGGGGAGTCATAGCGTGGGGTGAATATTCTCGTGTGTGCTTGTTTGCTTTATCACTAAGTAATTTTTATTTGCTGTTCTTAGTTGTTCTTTATCATTAGTTATGGATATGGAACACAAAATATCAAAAAAATTAGGTGTACTTGCTACTCATGGAGATGTGGTAACTCCTAAAACTCTCGATTCTAATTATGTGAAAGATATTATGTACTACTTTGATAATCCTGAGAAAACCCCATTCAACTTTATAATGGGAGACACGTTGGACCAATGTGAATACTTTAGGGATTATCGCTTTACACAAAAAGGGAAACTATTATGGGATCAAATTAATATGTTGCGTTGGTATGCTCGGGATCTATGCTTGAGATATGATATTACTTGTTGTTGTAGGATGAAGGCTCCACACCTTCCCTTTTCATGCAAATTTAATGATAATGAAACCTTAGCTTCTTATGCTAATGGTATATATGATTACTATGATGTTGAACAAATAGAAGAATTTGTTGCTTTTAAGGCTGCTTATGAAATTGAATCTTTGTTTGAAAAGTATGAAGCTTTTGATGATCATGGTGTTTATAGGCCTAAAAATTTTGCTATATTGAAATATTGCTATGAGAATTATGAATAAAATTACAATATTAATGCATTTATTGAGAAAGTCTCCGCTGTCCAAGAAGAGACTAATATTTTGCAGGAAGTTATGGAAGAAGAAATTGATGAAACTGTGAGCTCATTGGATGAAAAAGATGATGAGGAGAGTGAAGAACAAAAGGAGGAAGAGCGGATTGATCACCCATGCCCACCTTCTAATGAGAGTAACTCTTCAACTCATACATTGTTTAATTCCCCTTCGTGCTTACCGAAGGATGATTGCTATGATCCCGTTGATTCTCTTGAAATATCCATTTTTGATGATGCTTGCTATGCTTGTGGCCAAGATGCCAATATGAATTATGCTTATGGATATGAACTTGCTATAGTTCCTTATGTTAAACATGAAATTGTTGCTATTGCACCCGTGCATGATAGTTCTATTATCTTTTTGAATTCTCCAAACTACACTATATCGGAGAAGTTTGTGCTTATTAAGGATTATATTGATGGGTTGCCTTTTACCATTGCACATGATGATTTTGATGAATGTAATATACATGTGCTTGCTGCTCCTACTTGTAATTATTATGAAAGAGGAACTATATCTCCGCCTCTTTATGTTTCCAATATGATAGAATTGCAAGAAAGTGATTATACTATGCATTGGTCTTTACTATGTGTGCATGAATTGTTCTTTTATGACATGCCGATGCATAGGAAGAGAGTTAGACTTCGTTATTGCTTGATATATGTTACTTTGTGCTCACTACTAAATTACAAATCATTGTTAATTAAAATTGGCTTTGATATACCTTGGGATCCGGGTGGATTCATTACTTGAGCACTAAATGCCTAGTTTAATGGCTTTAAAGAAAGCGTTGTCAGGGAGACAACCCGAAAGTTTTAGAGAGTCATTTATTTCTGTTGAGTGATTTTATATAGTTTAAAAACAAAAAAATAAAGAGGGGAACCTAAAACTTTTCAAAAAGAAAAGTGGAAGTGAGAAAGACAAGCATTGTTGAAGTGGGAGAGCTCCTTGAACTTTGTTCATGCTCACGGAAACTTTGTGAATATTGATTACAGAAAATTTTCATCAAAAATAATTATCCCTTTGTACAATTCCATTTTATTATAAAAATAGTGTGCCAAGGTTTGCTTTTAGGATGTTTACAATGCTTGTTGGTTTGTACGGTGCAGGACAGAGCCATTGGCTGTAGTGCGCGATTTTAAATTTTTAACTGGAACGTCAATTGGTTCTGATTCCTTTTGCACTGTCTTTCTGTACAACTTGTTTATTTTTACTAATTTTGGTAGAATTTTTGGGGTACCAAAAGTATGGTGGATGTTCAGATTGCTACAGACTGTTCTGTTTTTGACAGATTCTGTTTTTGATGCATAGTTTGCTTGTTTTGATGAATCTATCAATTTATATTAGTGAATTAAGCCATGAAAAAACTATATTACAGTAGACACAATGCAGAAACAAAATATGAATTGGTTTTCAACAGTACTTAGAGTAGTGATTTGCTTTATTATGCTAATGGATCTTACCGAGTTTTCTGTTGAAGTTTTGTGTGGATGAAGTGTCTAATCAAGGATGTCTCGATATGAGGAAAAGGAAGAGAGGCAAGAGCTCAAGCTCAGGGATGCCCGAGGCACCCCAAGTAAATATTCAAGGAGACTCAAGCGTCTAAGCTTGGGGATGCCCCGGAAGGTATCCCCTCTTTCTTCAACAAGTATCGGTATGTTTTCGAATTCGTTTCGTTCATGTGATATGTGCAACCTTGGAGCATCTTTTGCATTTAGTTTTCATTTTTCTTTTATGCACCATGCTGGTATGAGATAGTCCTTGGTTGATTTATAGAATGCTCATTGCACTTCACTTAAATCTTTTGAGTATGGCTTTATAGAATGCTTCATGTGCTTCACTTATATCATTTGAAGTCCGGATTGCCTGTTTCTCTTCACATAGAAAACCGCCACTTGTAGAATGCTCTTTTGCTTCACTTATAGTTGTTAGAGCGTGAGCATATATTTTGTAGAAAGAATTAAACTCTCTTGCTTCACTTATATCAATTTAGAGAGATGACAGGAATTGGTCATTCACATGGTTAGTCATAAAATCCTACATAAACTTGTAGATCACTGAATATGATATGTTTGATTCCTTGCAATAGTTTTGCGATATAAAGATGGTGATATTAGAGTCATGCTAGTGGGTGGTTGTGGATTGTAGAGACACTTGTGTTGAGGTTTTCAAGTCCCGTAGCATGCACGTATGGTAACCGTTGTGTGACAAATTTGAAGCATGGGGTGTTTCTTTGATTGTCTTCCTTATGAGTGGCGGTCGGGGACGAGCGATGGTCTTTTCCTACCAATCTATCCCCCTAGGGGCATGCATAGTAGTACTTTGCTTCGAGGGCTAATAAACTTTTGCAATAAGTATATGAGTTCTTTATGACTAATGTGAGTCCATGGATTATATGCACTTTTACCTTTCCATCATTGCTAGCCTCTTCGGTACCGTGCATTGCCCTTTCTCACCTTGAGAGTTGGTGCAAACTTCGCCGGTACATCCAAACCCCGTGATATGATACGCTCTATCACACATAAACCTCCTTATATCTTCCTCAAAACAGCCACCATACCTACCTATCATGGCATTTCCATAGCCATTCCGAGATATATTGCCATGCAACTTTCATCATCATCATATACATGACTTGAGCATTCATTGTCATATTGCTTTGCATGATCGTAAGATAGCTAGCATGATGTTTTCATGGCTTGTCCATTTTTTGATGTCATTGCTATGCTAGATCATTGCACATCCCGGTACACCGCCGGAAGCATTCATATAGAGTCATATCTTTGTTCCAGTATCGAGTTGTAAGTAAATAAAAGTGTGATGATCATCATTATAGAGAATTGCCCCAGGAAAAAAAGAAAAAAAAGGAAAGTCCAAAGAAGCCTAAATAAAAAAAGGGGGCCAAAGAAGCCCACCGAAAAAGAAAAAAAAGAAAAAAAAAGGGCAATGTTACTATCCTTTTTCCGCACTTGTGCTTCAAAGTAGCACCATGTTCTTCATATAGATTGTCTCCTATGTTGTCACTTTCATATACTAGTGGGAATTTTCATTATAGAACTTGGCTTGTATATTCCAACGATGGGCTTCCTCAAATGCCCTAGGTCTTCATGAGCAATCAAGTTGGATGCACACCCACTTAGTTTCTTTTATTGAGCTTTCATACACTTATAGCTCTTAGTGCATCCATTGCATGGCAATCCCTACTCCTCGCATTGACATCAATTGATGGGCATCTCCATAGCCCGTTGATTAGCCGCGTCGATGTGAGACTTTTCCTTTTTTGTCTTCTCCACATAACCTCCATCATTATATTCTATTCCACCTATAGTGCTATATCCATGGCTTGCGCTCATGTATTGCGTGAGGGTTGAAAAATCTGAAGCGCGTTAAAAAGTATGAACCAATTGCTCGGCTTGTCATCGGGGTTGTGCATGATGGGGGGGCATTTTGTGTGACGAAAATGAAGCATGGCCAAACTATATGATTTTGTAGGGATAAGCTTGCTTTGGCCTTGTTGTTTTGAAAAGACATGATTGCTTTATTGGTACGCTCGAAGTATTATTGTTTTTTATGTCAAATGGTAGACTATTGCTTTGAATCACTCATGTCTTAATATTCATGGCATGATTATACATATGATCAAGATTATGCTAGGTAGCATTCCACATAAAAAATTATCTTTTTTATCATTTACCTACTCGAGGACGAGCATGAATTAAGCTTGGGGATGCTGATATGTCTCCGTCGTATCTATAATTTTTTATTCTTCCATGCCAATATTATTCAACTTTCATATACTTTTGGCAACTTTTTATACTATTTTTTGGGACTAACATATTGATCCAGTGCCCAGTGCAAGTTCCTGTCTGTTGCATATTTTTTGTTTCGCAGAAAACCCATATCAAACGGAGTCCAAACAGGATAAAAACGGACGGAGAATTATTTTGGAATATTTATGATTTTTGGGAAGTAAAATCAACGCGAGATGGTGCCCGAGGGGGCAAGGAGATAGGGGGGCGTGCCCCAGGGAGGCAGGCGCGCCCTGGACTCTCCTGGTCCCTCGTAAGGAGGCTGACTCTCTTCTTTTGCCACAAGAAAGCTAATTTTATGAGAAATATCTAGGCGAAAGATTCACCCCAATCGGAGTTACGGATCTCCGGATATAAAAGAAACGGTGAAGGGGCAGAATCTGAGAACGCAGAAACAGAGAGATAGATCCAATCTCGGAGGGTCTCTCGCCCCTCCCAAGCCATGGGAGCCAAGGACTAGAGGGGAAACCCTTCTCCCATATAGGGAGGAGGTCAAGGAAGAAGAAGAAGAAGGGGGATCTCTCCCCCTTGCTTCTGGTGGCGCCGGAATGCTGCCGGGGGCCATCATCATCATCGCCATCTTCACCAACACCTCCGCCATCTTCACCAACACCTCCATCATCTTCCCCCATATGTATTCAGCGGTCCACTCTCCCGCAACCCGCTGTACCCTCTACTTGAACATGGTGCTTTATGCTTCATATTATTATCCAATGATGTGTTGCCATCCTATGATGTCTGAGTAGATTTTCGTTGTCCTATCGATGATTGATGAATTGCTATGATTGGTTTGAGTTGCATGTTTTATTATTGCTGTTGTCCTATGGTGCCCTCCGTGTCGCGCAAGCGTGAGGGATTCCCGCTGTAGGGTGTTGCAATGCCTTCATGATTCTCTTATAGTGGGTTGCGTGAGTGACTGAAACACAAACCCGAGTAAGGGGATTGTTGCATATGGGATAAAGGGGACTTGATACTTTAATGCTATGGTTGGGTTTTACCTTAATGAATCTTTAGTAGTTGCGGAAGCTTGCTAGAGTTCCAATCATAAGTGCATATGATCCAAGTAGAGAAAGTATGTTAGCTTATGCCTCTCCCTCAAATAGAATTGCAATAGTGATTACCGGTCTAGTAACATAGTCAATTGCTTAGGGACAATTTCACAACTCCTACCAACACTTTTCCACACTCACTATATTTACTTTATTGCTTCGTTATCTAAACAGCCCCTACTTTTTATTTACGCTTTCTTTATTATCTTGCAAACCTATCTATCACACCTATAAAGTACTTCTAGTTTCATACTTGTTCTAGGTAAAGCGAACGTCAAGTGTGCGTAGAGTCGATTAGTGGCTAATAGGACTTGAGAGAGTATTTGTTCTACCTTTAGCTCCTCGTTGGGTTCGACACTCTTACTTATCGAAAGAGGCTACAACTATCCCGTATACTTGCGGGTCATCAGTAGGGGCTGTGGGTGTAACAATGGTATTGATGTCCTCATCATCCTCCCCTTCTTGAAATGAAGTCGTCCTTGACGAAAGCTCATCTTCCTCACCCAAATAAGGCTTCAAATTTGCAATGCTAAAAGTGGGACTAACCCCAAAATTTGCAGGCAGCTAAAGTTTATATGCATTATCATTTTTTCTCCAACACCTTGAAAGGACCATCAACACGTGGCATTAGCTTTGATTTGCACAAATCAGGAAATCTATCCTTATGCAAATGTAACCAAACAAGATCTCCAGGTGCAAACACAACATGTTTTCTACCCTTATCTCCAGCAAGTTTATATTTAGCATTCATACGCTCAATGTTTTCCTTAGTTAACTCATGCATTTTTAAGATCAATTCAGCATGTTGTTTAGCATCAAAATTAACCTTCTCTGAAGATGGAAGAGGCAACAAATCAATAGGTGCACGAGGTAGGAAACCATACACAATTTCAAAAGGGCACATCTTGGTAGTAGAATGCAATGAATGATTATAAGCAAATTCAATATGAGGCAAACATTCCTCCCACATTTTCTTATTATTCTTCAAAACAGCCCTAAGCATAGTAGGCAATGTTCTATTGACTATTTTAGTTTGTCCATCAATTTGGGGGTGACAAGTAGTACTAAAAAGCAGCTTAGTCCCCAACTTAGCCCATAAACATCTACAAAAGTGGCTAAGAAATTATTACCATGATCTGAAACAATAGTATTTGGCACACCATGCAAGCAGACAATTTCACGACAGAACAAATCAGCAACATTAATTGCATCATCGCTTTGATGACATGGTATAAAGTGTGCCATTTTCGAGAATCTATCCATGGCAATAAATATGCTATCCCTCCCCTTCTTTGTTCGAGGTAAACCTAAAACAAAGTCCATAGATATATCCTCCCAAGGAACACTAGGTACAGGCAAAGGCATATATAGACCATGAGGATTGAGTCGTGAGTTAGCTTTTTGATATGTAGTGCAGCGAGCAATAAAACGCTCAACATCCCGTCTCATCTTTGGCCAAAAGAAATGTATAGCAAGTACATCCTCTGTCTTCTTCACGCAAAAGTGTCCCATTAATCCTCCTCCATGCGCCTCCTACGACAACATAAGACGAATAGAGCTAGCTGGAATGCATAGCTTTTTAGCACGGAAAACAAATCCATCATTAATGAGGAACTTGTTCCACATTCTTCCTTCTTTACAATTCTGCATTACATCTTTAAAATCAGCATCATGCACATATTGATCTTTGATGGTCTCCAAACCAAATATCTTGAAGTCAAGTTGGGAAAGCATAGTATAGCGACGAGACAAAGTGTTAGGACCCCGATCCTGAGTCACACCGATCTAGCATGTAACACATCATATCACTTTGCGGCCTCATGCACGGTATTCCCACGGGTGCCACCTTACCTGGCCCGGGACCGTTTGCGCCTTTTGGCTCACGTATATGATAGTGCCGCTAGCATCCATATGACAAAAACCCGGGCTGACATGGCTAGTCGTGAACCCAAAGTGGCACTAACTTACAGGGACAGGCATACATGACCCAACAACGAACGTGTCGGTCATTAGCGAGTGAATCCGGGCTGTAGCAACTGGGCTAGCAGGACTCCGGTAAACCGGGCTGTAGCAGGCTAACAGGACTCCGGTATTCATCGCGTGACATTTCCCCGAAGGGACAGACACAGGAACGAAGAAGGACACATGCCGGCCAGCCTAAGTGTTCCGAAGCAGTAGCAAGCTACCAGGGCTCAGTGGAATCACTAGGAGACATTTCCCGGTAAGAGAGGCTACCAAGGATCAAAAACTAGATAGTCAGATCCCACACATATCAAGCATTTCAAATCATACACACAATATGCTCGATATGTGCAAATACAACATGGCATCACAACACAACTCTACGACTCAAAGTATTATTCAATAGGCTCCGAGGAGCGAGATATTACAAACATGGGTTTTGAGGGAGTCCTGGATTAGGGGGTGTCCGGATAGCCGGACTACCATCATTAGCCGAACTACCATCGGCCGGACTATCATCATCGACCGAACTCCAAGACTATGAAGATACAAGATTGAAGACTTCGCCCCGTGTCCAGATGGGACTTTCCTTGGCGTGGAAGGCAAGCTTGGCGGTACGGATACGTAGATCTCCTACCATTGTAACTGACTCTATGTAACCCTAGCCCTCTCCGGTGTCTATATAAACCGGATGGCTCTAGTCCGTAGGACACAACAACAACCATTACAATCATACCATAGGCTAGCTTCTAGGGTTTAGCCTCCTTGATCTCGTGGTAGATCCACTCTTGTAAACATCCACAATATCAATATCAATCAAGCAGGACGTAGGGTTTTACCTCCATCAAGAGGGCCCGAACCTGGGTAAAACATCGTGTCCCTTGTCTCCTGTTACCATCCGCCTAGACGCACAGTTCGGGACCCCCTACCCGAGATCCGCCGGTTTTGACACCGACATTGGTGCTTTCATTGAGAGTTCCTCTGTGTCGTCACCGATAGGCTTGATGGCCTCTTCAATCGACAACGACGCAGTCCTGGGTGAGACTTTTCTCCCCGGACAGATCTTCGTATTCGGCGGCTTCGCACTGCGGGCCAACTCACTTGGCCATCTGGAGCAGATCGAAAGCTACGCCCCTGGCCGTCAGGTCAGGTTTGGAAGCCTAAACTTCACGGCCGATATCCGTGGGGACTTGATCTTCGATGGATCTGAGCCACAGCCGAGCGTGCCGCGCTGTCACGATGGGCACGACCTAACTCTGCCGCCGGACAGCACCTTGGAGGCCGCACACGAATCCGCTCCGACCCATAGTCCGGAGCCGATCGCTCAGATCGAGGACGGATGGCTGGACACCGCCTCGGGAGCTGCAACTTCTACGGTGATGGAGCCGAACACTTACCTTGTCCCGCATAAAGCTCATGACTCCGAGGTGCCGGACTCTCTGCCGGACTCCGAACCTCCTGCGCCCCTGCCGGTCGAATCCGACTGGGCGCCGATCATGGAATTCACCGCCGCAGACACCTTTCAGCACTCACCCTTCGGGGATATCTTAAATTCGCTGAAGCATCTCTCACTATCCGGAGAGCCCTGGCCGAACTACGGCCAGGATGGTCGGGACGCGGACAATGAAGAAATTCAGAGCCCACCCACCACCCACTTCGTAGCCACCGTCGACGATCTAACCGACGTGCTAAACTACGACTCCGAAGACATCAACGGTATGGACGACGATGCCGGAGACGATCAAGAACCAGCGCCTACAGGGCACTGGAAGGCCACCTCGTCACATGACATACATATGGTGGACACCCAAAGGGAAGCGATACCGAGGAACAACGGGACGCGGCAGAGGATAATCCCGCCGATAAACAACCAAAACGGCGACGTAGACGCCGCCCTAAGTCCCGCCTCGATCAAAGCAGCATTCCTAACGACCCAGCGATAGAGCAGGGCAAACCAGCGGACGACGAACATACAACCAAGCAACCATCCGAACAGGACGAACCGGATAATCAACCCCTTCACGGAGCAATCAACAGTCCGGACACACCACCGGAGCATAAGAACCTTCACAAAAGACTCGTCGCCACTGCAAGAAGTTTGAAGAAGGAAAAACGGAAGCTCAAAACAGCGGAAGACATACTCAGAATGAAGTGGAGCAAAATACTCAAGACCGCAGACAAATATGGCAATGGCCATCAAACAAAGAGCTACCCGAAGCGCAAGCTGCTGCCAGAATTTGACGAGGAAGCCATAGAGCCCTCACAGTCAAAAATAAAGAGGCCGCCTGGCCGGATAGACGGCCAGATGACAGGCCAAAAGCGACAAGCGGCGCCGCACACAAGCCGACTTATGATCCTGGGAAAACGGACGGCCCAACTAGGTCCATCTACGGGCCAAAAAGAGGGCCCCAGGAAGTAACACAACACGACAAGTGTTCGAAGACAGCGGCACACCCAAATACAGGGGCGCCGCACACCCGCTATGTTTTACCGATGAGGTGCTGGATCATGAATTTCCAGCAGGGTTCAAACCCATAAACATAGAGGCATACGACGGCACAACAGACCCAGGAGTCTGGATAGAAGATTACATACTACACATACACATGGCTAGAGGAGATGATCTCCACGCCATAAAATACCTACCCCTCAAGCTCAAAGGGCCAGCTCGGCATTGGCTCAAAAGCCTCCCAGAAAACACTGTTGGAAGTTGGGAAGAGCTTGAGGACGCGTTTAGAGCAAATTTTCAAGGGACTTATGTCCGCCCTCCGGATGCAGACGATCTGAGTCATATAACCCAACAGCCCGGAGAGTCAGCGCGCAAATTCTGGAACAGGTTCCTTACCAAAAAGAACCAAATAGTCGACTGTCCGGACGCGGAAGCCTTAGCAGCTTTTAAACACAACGTCCGAGACGAATGGCTCGCCAGACACCTCGGCCAAGAGAAGCCAAGAACAATGGCCGCGCTAACAAGCCTCATGACGCGCTTTTGCGCAGGAGAAGACAGCTGGCTAGCAAGATGCAGCACCAGCGACCCGAGTACATCCGAGATCAGAGATGGAAACGGAAAATCACGGCGCAGGAAAGATCAGCGCCGGAATAAAGAAAAAAGCCCAAAGGGCACGGCGGTCAACGCCGGATTCAAAAGCTCGCGGCCAAACAATAAAACACTGCCTCTTAAGGACAACAGCGACGAGCTATCAAATTTAAACAAAATTTTAGATCGGATATGTCAAATCCACAGTACCTCCGGAAGGCCTGCAAACCATACCAACCGAAATTGTTGGGTTTTTAAACAGTCCGGCAGACTCAACGCCGGACACAAGGGGCTCGATGCGCCAAGCGAGGACGATGACGAACCCCACCAGCAGAGCACCGGAAGTCAAAAGACTTTCCCACAAGAAGTCAAAACAGTAAACTCACTTCATGTGATAGTACGGAAAACCAACACGGCACTCGCTAAGACAAGTGTCGCACGGTCCACCCCAGCGGAACACCGAGATTGGATGTCAAAACCAATCACTTTCGACCATCTGGATTAGTCCAGAAGTATCCGGAACGCAGGATAGACTGCCCTGATATTGGATCCCATAATAGACGGACTGCAATTCACGCAGGTTTTGATGGACGGCGGCAGTGACTTAAACCTGCTATATCCGGACACAATCCGCAAGTTGGGATAGACCCTACTACAATTCGGCATAGCCGCACTTCCTTCAAAGGAGTGGCGCCAGGCCCTTACGCCAGGTGCACAATTTCATTATTACTAGAAGTTGTGTTCGGGTCACCTGACAACTTCCGACGAGAAAAGCTAACCTTTCATGTCGCCCCATTTAAAAGTAGCTATCAAGCATCACTGGGACGGGAAGCTTTCGTCCGCTTCAATGCAATACCACATTACGCGTCTCTTACGCTTAAAATGCCCGGTCCACGTGGCATCATTTCATTAAAAGGTCGCCTGAGACCCCGGACACGGCTGGACGAGTCCGGAATAAATAAGCTAGGGGCTACCTAGCCACACACCCCTTCACAAGGGTTTGTACATATAAGCCATAATGAGCTAGCATAGGCTCAGCTTTATTAATCTATATTTCAATTTTTTATGCACTTTCTCGCACGATTTCTTTTCAAACTAAGTTCCTCTCTTTTTACAGATGAACAGCGTGCACACCCGTCCAGGATACGGCACAACGGAGACACAGGCGCAGACGTGCAGTAGGGACCCGTTGCAAGGACTCTTTTCAGACTAAGACCCTACGTAAACCTTTCTTACTGTCTCTTGTTGCTATAATCCCCTGGTTTCTCATTATAACCAGAGTGGAGACTGGCGTTTTGGCATCGGCCGCGCCAGAAGAACCTGCCCGTACCTGGACACAAGGGGCTTAGGGCATTGTTTTGCCCGCTATTGTAAAGACCGAACACCTTCGGGAGTGTTCGGCGTCTCGAGTTAGGCCTTATATGCATCAGCTCCGAATCATGTCTTTGGTCAAATGTTGGGTTTGCCCGGCTCCTGTGTTTTGCTGCCTTACGTTCCGTATCATCGGCTAACGCGGCACCAGGAGAACTACTGCGATTGTGCCCCAGTTCGGCTGGGCGAGCACCTCAGTAGAGAAAGCCGAAAACTGACTGTCATGATACAGCGAGAGACTGGTCAACCACTCGATCGACCATGGGAATGTTTAGAATTCCTCCGCTTTGACGAAGGGCCGTTTCCCGGTCAGGCACATACGCGCCCCAAATTCGGAGAGCGCGGTGCCCCCAGGGGCTATGTCGTAGCCCCACCCTCGAACTCCATGGCTAAGTGAAAGTGATAAAGCATTATAGTCCGGTTGCCTCGTTTGCTACGCTACCACCTCCTTTACAGGACCGAGACGTCGGATTAAGTGTGAAAACGCGCTATTTTTTGCGAACACCCCCGCACCTTGTGCGTGGGGGCTGAAGCCGACGACTGCCATCTTTCAGGTTATACACACGTATACATGAACGGCCGCATAGGAGATATTCTATTACTTGAACGCACAAGTATAAAAGGCGCTTACATCATAAATATTGTTTTACATCATAAAAACGTTCATTCGAACGTAACATTTTTTGAGCACTGCGACTCTATTACACGAGCACCACGCAGCACTTCGCCAAAATAGTGCTCGGCGGGTAACCGGTTATCGTCCGAACCCGGGGTCGCAACAGCGGTGGCATCCATCTCTGTCCAATGTGTCTTCACACGGGCGAGTGCCATCCGCGCACCCTCTATGCAGGCCGACCGCTTCATCGCCTTGATATGCGGCACCGCCCCAAGAAATTGCTGCAATAAGCCAAAGTAACTCTTCGGCTCGGGCCTATCCGGCCAGACATGGGTCACTATATCCGTCATAGCAAGCCCGGACAACCTATTTAGCTCAGCCCACTCGGCCAAACGGTCGGTCAGCGGAAGTGAACACTCCGGACTATGGAATTGAGACCAAAACAGCTCTTCCGTCTTGTGATCCTTCTGGCTTCGAAAATGCACAACGGCATCCGCCGCACTCGCTGCTAAGTCCATATAAGGGTCCTCTGGACCCCACAGTTGGCCCAGCTGAGCATACTTTGGATCCGTAAACCTTCGGCGCAGCAGAAAAGGCTTGCCAGCTACAATATCTCCGGCCTGGCGCAGCTCTTCCTTTATAGCCCGCATTGCAGAGCGGGCATCCTTGGCTTCGGCGGTGGCCTTCTCCAGGTCTTCTTGCCCCGCTAGGCGCTCCTTCCCAAGAGCCTCATTGCGGTCGGTAGCATCTTTTAACTTCACGGCCATTTCGGCCATCTCTTCCCTGCTCCGGCAGTGTGCGGCCCTTTCGGCCGCTAACTCCTCGGCCGCCCTCGAGGCTGCCGCATTACTCCTTCTGGCCTGCTCCTTGGCTTGAGCAAGTTCGGCCCGAAGGCTCTCCACAGCAGCGGCACTATCTGCATTTCACGCACATGTTGTAAGGAGCTGGCTTCGGCCCCCTTACCAAGTGACCGCACAGAAACACTTACCTTGCGACTCATCAAGTCGCCTGTTGACCAGCGTGATGTCCGCATCCGCAACAGCGAGTTGCCGCTTTAGTTCAGCAACTCCATCAGTCCGGCTGGCCCCCGGACGACCCGCCACCTGCATCGGCACGGCGGAAATTTAAACCTGCGATTTTGATCCTCGGCACGCTGTCGATTTCGACAACCTACCGAGTCTCAGGGGCTACTATCTATACAGGGCGCATTCTATATGCAAAACTGTTAAAAGGTGTGTCATTTTTACGTACCTCAAACCCCGCCAGCAAACTCCTGACGGCATTATGCAACCCGCCTTCGGCGGACGAAATCCTTTCAATCACCATGCTCATCAATGCGTGGTGATCTTCTGAGATAGACGCCTTCTCAAGCAGATCCTTCAGCCGTACACCAGTTGGCGCCGAACTATCCGGCTTTGCCAAACCAGGGGGCTCCCTCCGTGACGACACTTCAGGCTCGTCCGCCCTATCCGACGGCGCCCCGGACGGAGGCGTCTCGCTCTCCATCATCTCCGGACGAAGGTCCCCCGAAGACGAGCTCATTTGCGAAGGACGGAGATCCGAACTACAAGGTAAAAACTTTAGTTATCCTCAGAAGCACAAATAGGGATGTCCCTTATTATAAAACTCCTTTCTTTCTACTTACGGCTCGTTGGAGGGCTGACTCTTTAAGGGAGATTGTGCGGCCGGGGCCTCCCCGGACGCAGGACCCTCTGGCGAAGATTTCTTCCCCCGTTTAGGGGCTTTTGCCCCCGGGTCCTCGGAGGCAGTCCTCTTCTCCCCTTGGAGGGAGGGATTCTCGATCCCCCCTCTTTCAAGAGCCTCCTTAGGCGAGGCAGTAGCTTTCCTGCTTTCCCCTTCGCCTTCCTCTGGAGGCGCAACCTCAAGCATCCGGACCAGCACGGAATCCGGCGCGGTCTCGGGGAGGGGGGCCGGACACCATATCAATTTTGCTTCCGCTATCCACTCCTGTTTAGAAGGAAGTTGGTCATAAGGCGAATTATCGAAAGGCAAACAAACGGTATGTCCGGACTTGGAACTACTTACTTGAGTATCCGGGCGATTGCAGCTTAGGCCAGCATCCTCGGTCAATTCCGGACGCGCCTCTTGCGATCCGAAGAATAATTTGTACATCTCCAGGGGTGTCATACCCATGAAGTGTTGAAGAATCCGTGGGCCCTCCGGATTGAACTCCCACAGCCGGAGAGGGCGGCGTTTGCAGGGCGGGAGACGCCTAATCAGCATAACCTGCATTACCACCACCATATCAACCTCCCTCGTTTGGAGATCTCGAATCCGGCCCTGCAGTAGGGGCACGTCCTTTGACGGCCCCCAGTTGAGCCCTTGGTTGACCCACGACATCAACCGTCGTGGAGGTCCCGGGCGGAATAAGGGCGGCGGCTTTTGTCTGCGGCCCCTCGGAACGGTAATATAGAACCACTCTTGCTGCCACGGGCCGAGCTCCTCTTGGAAGGAGCCAGCGGGCCACGGGGCATCGGCCCTCCTACTTATGGCCGCCCCGCCGCACTCCGCTTGACGCCCCCCGATCATCTTCGGCGCCACATTGAAGGTCTTCAGCCACAGGCCGAAGTGAGGGGTGACGCGGAGGAAGGCTTCGCAGACAACAATAAATGCGGAAATATGGAGGATGGACTCCGGAGCCAAATCGTGGAATTCCAACCCATAGTAAAACATGAGCCCTCTCACAAAAGGATCCATCGGGAAGCCTAAACCCCGACGGAGGTGGGATACAAAAACGACATACTCGCCGGGCTCGGGGGTGGGGATGGCCTGCCCTTCGGCAGGCAACCTGTGCGAAATCTCATAAGCCAGGTACTTGGCCTCCCGCAGCTTTAGCACGTCCTCCTCCGTGACGGAGGAGGGCATCCACCGGCCCTGGAGGTCGGAACCGGACATCGTTGAAGGTCCGAAGCGCTCGAATCTGGAGCTCTAGGTGCTGGAACTTGGAGCGGGGAGAGGATTCGATGGAGGATTGAAGAAAAGAAACGAGCCTTGGTCCCGTTATAAAGAGGGAGAATACCAAGAGCCGTCTCCGTGACCGTTTGGGACTCGCCTTCGATAGAGGGGGCGTGGCGACGGGCGCGGTTGGGTTACCCACGTCCGTATTGATGAGAATCCCGGATTAAGGGGGAACACGATCTCTGCTTCGACAAGACGTGCCAAGGAAACCGCTTCGCTAAATGCGCTGAGGTGGTAGAGTAAAAAACGATTCAAGTAATGGCTTGGTAGTGGCGTGACGTCATGCCGCAAAAAACGTCAGCAGATTGAACTTGTGTATATATTATTCTCTCTACGGTGGAATGTGGAATTTATTTTGCAGAGCCGGACACTATCCTGGTGTTCACAATCTTCTATCATTCGGAGGAGGAACCCGCCTTGCAATGCCAAGCAATATACGCGCCGGACTTATCGTCATTGAAGCCTGGTTCAGGGGCTACTGAGGGAGTCCTGGATTAGGGGGTGTCCGGATAGCCGGACTACCATCATCAGCCGAACTATCATCGGCCGGACTATCATCATCGACCGGACTCCAAGACTATGAAGATACAAGATTGAAGACTTCGTCCCGTGTCCGGATGGGACTTTCCTTGGCGTGGAAGGCAAGCTTGGCGATACGGATACGTAGATCTCCTACCATTGTAACTGACTCTATGTAACCCTAGCCCTCTCCGGTGTCTATATAAACCGGATGGCTCTAGTCCGTAGGACACAACAACAACCATTACAATCATACCATAGGCTAGCTTCTAGGGTTTAGCCTCCTTGATCTCGTGGTAGATCCACTCTTGTAAACATCCACAATATCAATATCAATCAAGCAGGACGTAGGGTTTTACCTCCATCAAGAGGGCCCGAACCTGGGTAAAACATCGTGTCCCTTGTCTCCTGTTACCATCCGCCTAGACGCATAGTTCGGGACCCCCTACCCGAGATCCGCCGGTTTTGACACCGACAGGTTTCGTGACCCAACATTCAGAGCACACAAATCAAAGCACAAGCGGAAGCTTAACATGTCTGAGTACAGACAACTATAAATGAAAAAGGCTGAGAAGCCTGACTATCTACTAGATCCTGCCGAGGGCACAAGATCGTAGCTGAGGTAACAAGCTAAACGCCGAAGTCCACGCGGTACTACTAGCGAGACTGAAGTCTCTCTGCAAAAACATAAATTAAGCAACGTGAGTACAAATGTACCCAGCAAGACTTACATCAGATCTAACTACATATGCATCATTATCAACAAAGGGGATGGTGGGGTTTAACTGTAGCAAGCCAGCTTTGACTCGGTGGCTATCCTGAAACTACGACTACAAGTAACTCTTTTGATGTGGCACACACGAGTCCACATATTCACCATATCAATACACAACTATGGATCTGCTCCCGTCTCCCTACGAGGACGCCATCCATAGCACTCACGCTTATCTTGCGTATTTTAGAGTATCCACTTTCACTTGTCTATGAACTGTACAGGCAACCCAGAAGTCCTTTTCCGCGGACACGGCTATTCGAATAGATGATGTTAACCCTACAGGGGTGTACTTCTTCACACACGCTCTCACCACTTACCGCCGTTTACACGACATGTACTCGGCAACCTTCAAGCGGAAGCCCAGCGAGGGTGTCGGCCACGACCTGACTAACCAAACAAGTCTCTAGTCCAGGTTTATCGCCTATTCGGGTTCCATCCGCAAGGAGATCCGGCCAGGGTGTCGCTCACGGCCCCAAACGATGTGAGCAGGGTTCCCAAGCCCACCTCGATGGGTGGATCTACGCTTGGTACACCGTGCCACGGTGCCTAGTCTGTCCCAAGCCCACCTGTACCGGGTGCCACTTGGTAGACTACTAACACTACCTACAAACACCAGAAACTAGTTGCAACTCCTGGACAGAGATCGAGTTGATTAATAAGCCGAGAGGGGTCGAGTTACCGGAACCCAATGTGTGGTAGTAACTGTTCATGGATCACAAACACAGAACTCAGTTCCTGAGGACGGCTGCAATGAGACAACCCACCATGTACTCCTACATGGCCTCTCACCGCTACCTTTACCAAATCGTGTTCACACACTTAGCTCACACACAGCAGGACATGTTTACACACTCCGATTCATCCCCGATGAATCAGACCTGACTCAACTCTAAGCAGTAGCAGGCATGACAAACAAGCATGAATGAGTAGGCACATCAGGGCTCAAACAACTCCTACTCATGCTAGTGGGTTTCATCTATTTACTGTGGCAATGACAGGTCATGCAGAGGAAAGGGGTTCAACTACCGCAGCATGTAACAGTTGAATCATTGTTGTCCTAATGCAGTAAAATAGAGCAGGAGCGAGAAAGTGGGATTGTATCGGAATGAACAAGGGGGTTTTGCTTGCCTGGCACTTCTGAAGATAACATTGAGTCTTCATCAGTGTCAACGATCACATCGTCGGAACATCGTCTACCGAGAGGGGACAAATACCGGCAAACAAGGAAGAACACAATCAATGCAATGCAACAGTATGATGCATGATCATGACATGGCAATATGCTGTGATTTGAGCTAATGCAACTAACAACAGGTTAAATGAAGTTGGTTTGAATCCAAGATTCAAATTCAAACTCTATATGTGAAGGTTTAAATGCCATTTATATGATTTTGTGCTAAACAGCAGCTATAAGTTGTTCTAACATGCATGAAAACAGTACAGATGGATAGATTGGATTTTTCTGATAATTTTTCATATATAAATTATTTCATTTGGAGTTATGGTTGAATTTCTATGAATTTTAGAAGTTTGTGGTATTTCCTGGAATTTCCTGTGTAAAAATAATTCCAGTAAATAATTTACTGCGTCGGCATTACATCACTGTGACGTCAGCAGTCAACGGAACAGTCCAGGTCAAACCTCACTAGTGGGTCCCGCGTGTCAGTGTAATTAGTTTAACTAAATGTAATTAGTACTAATCCTGGATTAGTTAGCCGGCTGGGTCCCACCTGTCATTGACCCAGAGGGTCAAACTGGGCCCACCCGTGGTCAAACGGGGGTCAGCGGGGTCAAACTCTCCATACTGGGTCCGCGGCTCGTCACCGGTGAAGCCCGAGACGGCGGAGGGGCTCGGAATTCGCCCACGGTCGACCAAATCGACCGCGGTTTGGTCCTACGCGTAGCTGGAGCTCGCGCGCATCTGCTCGGCCAAGCGGGAGGAGCTGGGGTGGTATGAGTCGACGGCGGCGAGCACGAATGCGGCGGACGGAGTTTGGGGTTGGTGCGGGTTAGTGCTAGGAAGCACGGGAGGGGGAGCTACTGGTGGCTATGAACTCCTGGTGGTGCGCTGAGCGCAACGGTGAGCTTGGCTTCGAGCCACTGTGGCTCTAGACACGACAACGCCATGGCCGGCGGAGGGGAGCTTTCGGGTTCGACAAGTAGCAGGCTACGACGTGCAAGCAAAGGAACGGAGAGGGGGAAACGGACGGTGAGCTCACGTGGATCCCGTAGAGGTGGACGGCGAGCTCGGGGAAGGCCGAACGGCGACGAATTTGACGATGGCGATCCTCGGTGGCCGAGGAGGGGAACGGCGGAGCTAGCGGCATCCAGGGGCTTCCAGCGCCTTTCTTCTGGGTGAGGATGAAGAGGGAGACGAGGCGGAGCTTTCTGGGGCGTCGGCGAGGCGGGGCGGTGGCTGTGGCCGCGGCGAACGGCGTCGGTGGCGACGAGCTCCGCTCGGGCAGAGAGGGAGAGAGAGAGCAGAGGAGAGGATGGGGACGAGAGAGTGAGCGAGGGGGTTCCAGAGGGGTAGCGTGGCAACGCTGGAGGTGTCTAGGCGTCGGGGAGGCAGGCAGGCAGGGTGGAGGTGGCCGGGGCGCGTGCCGGCGCGCTACGGCCACGCGCTCGTCCTCCTGGCAAGGAGGAAGACGACAGGGGAAGGGGCCAGGTGGGCTGGGCCAGTTGGCTAGGCTGCCAAGTGGGCTGCATAGTGCTGGGCCGGCTGAAGACGCCAGGTAAGTTTCTCCTTTCTCTATTTTGTTTCTGTCTTCTATTTCTGACATTTGTTTTGATTTGGTTTTGAACCAAACTAATTTTGTTGCTTCTGATAAATTTTTCAGGGACTAAAAGGATTGTTCCAAAGCCCCTCAACAAAAATCAGAATTATTGGAGCAATAAAGTATTTATAGTATTTATTTGCTCCAATTCAAAATACAATATGTGTTAATTCAGCAATCCAAAATTTCATGCAAAAATGTGCATCACCTCTGGTTGTTGTTTCCAGCATTTCCAAAAATGATGAACATTTTTGAAGACCATTTGGGTTCACTGAAAAATATTTTAGTTGAACCTGGTGGATTCCTTTTTATGCTAGGGTTTGAACATCCCCCATTTCAAGTTCATTTGAAAGGTAAACATGATGCACACATGAAGGGCTAGCCTACTGCATACCAGGACTAGGGATGTGACACAGAGCATCAGCAATAACATTTTCTTTACCCTTCTTGTGTTTAATGACATAAGGGAAAGTCTCAGTGAATTCAACCCATTTAGCATGTCTACGATTCAATTTGGCTTGACTTTTAATATGTTTCAAAGATTCATGATCAGATTGTATAACAAATTCTTTGGGCCATAAATAATGTTGCCATGTTTCTAAAGTCCAAACAAGAGCATATAATTATTTATCATAAGTAGAATAATTCAGACTAGGCCCACTCAATTTTTCAGAAAAGTATGCAACATGTTTGTCATCTTGTAATAACACACCTCCTAATCCAATTCCACTAGCATCACATTCAAGCTCAAAAGTCTTATTAAAATCTAGAAGTTGGAGTAAAGGGGCATGTGTCAACTTATCTTTCAATATCGTGAAGGCTTCTTCCTGTGCGGTACCCCAAACAAAAGGCACATCTTTCTTTGTAAGCTCATTGAGAGGTGCAGCAATGGTGCTGAAATCTCTCACAAAACGCCTATAGAATACAGCAAGGCCAAGAAAACTCCTCACTTGTGTGACCGTTTTGGGCTGCGGCCAACTTTCAATAGCTTCAATCTTGGCTTTATCAACATCAATTCTATGTGGAGTAACAACATAGCCAAGAAAAGATACTCGGTTGGTGCAAAATGTGCACTTCCCAAGGTTACCAAACAAACGTGCATCATGTAGAGCAATAAAAACAACACGTAAATGTTCCAAATGTTCCTCCAAAGATCTGCTATAAATCAGTATATCATCAAAATAGACTACCACAAATCGTCCAATGAAAGCATGTAAAACTTCGTTCATTAATCTCATGAAAGTACTAGGTGCATTAGTTAACCCAAAAGGCATGACTAACCACTCATATAATCCAAACTTAGTTTTAAATGTTGTTTTCCATTCATCCCCTAATTTCATACGAATTTGATGGTATCCACTATGCAAATCAACTTTGGAGAATATTGTAGAGCCACTCAATTCATCAAGCATATCATCTATCCTAGGAATAGGATGGCGATAACGAATAGTAATATTATTAATGCCTCTACAATCAACACACATACGCGATGTACTGTCCTTTTTCGGCACTAGAATAATAGGAATAGCACAAGGACTAAGGGATTCACGTATATAACCTTTACCGAGAAGCTCATGTACTTGATACATAATCTCCTTCGTCTCCTCTGGATTGGTACGGTATGGCGCACGGTTTGGCAGTGAAGCACCGGGAATTAAGTCAATCTGATGCTCAATCCCTCGAATAGGCGGTAATCCCAGTGGCACGTCTTGTGGAAAGACGTCAGTGAACTCCTGCAAAATGTTAGTGACAGCAGGAGGCAAAGAGGAAGGCACGTCCTCGAATGAAAATAATGCCTCTTTGCACACAAAAGCATAGCAAACGGATTTGCTGAAATCTAGCTCATCAATATCAGATTTGGTGGCAAATAAACATGCACTTTTCAATTTAATTTCAGAAGCAACACTAGATGGTTTATTTAGGCTTCATTTGTTGCTCAAATTCTTTTGCCACAATCTGATTTTCACTCTTATTCTTCTCCTCTTTTGCTTTATTAGCTCTATTAATATCATCTTTCAAAATGGAATCAGGAGTTGTAGGAAGCAAAGTAATATTTTTATCCTTATGAACAAGAGTATACTGATTGTTTCTACCATGGTGTACAGAATTTTTAGCAAATTGCCATGGTCGACCAAGTAATAAGGAGCATGCTTGCATAGGTACCACATCACAATCAACATAATCAACATATGTAGAGATACTAAAATGCACACGAACATTACATGTTACCTTAACCTTGCCGCTGTTGTTGAACCATTGGATGTAGTAAGGATGTGGATGTGGTCTTGTGGTGAGAGCTAGCTTCTCCACCATCTCCATGCTAGCCAAGTTGTTGCAGCTCCCTCCGTCTATGATGACGCGCACAAAACGTTCCTTCACAACTCCCTTTGTATGGAACAAATTATGCCTCTGATTTTGCTTAGCTTGTGTGACCTGCACACTCAAAACACGTTGAGCAACTAAACATTCATACCTATCAGCGTCTTTAGGAGCCATGTATTGCGTCTCATGATTAGAATCATCGGCTTGTGATCCTGCCATGGTTAGTAGAAATAGAAGCACACAGGAATATGATCCTACAGAATACTAGGAAGTGGTGGTGGTGTGTCACAAACCCGTCAAGCGAATCTCAAATTTTTACCAGTTCTTACCTAGCAGCAGGTGGTGATCGGCAACCGTTGTAGTCAAAACTCTCAAAGCTTGGATAGAGCGATGGCGAGGCGGTGTCAAAAGCACGACATAGATGTATGTAGAGCTGGGAAGGCTTATAATATGGTAGCAAAAAGGGTCAGCAATAATCAATTCAGAGATGCAAAGTTGAATAAATGCTCAACAACGGTACTGTGCTGGTCCTAGGCTAGACCGTGCTAGAGACGCGAGCCTAGAACACTAACAAAATCACGGCGCGCCACGTAATCAAGGGAGGAGCACACTCTGAATTTTTTTCTCTCTCTTTTTTTTTCACTTTTTTTCTCTTTTTTTTGTTCCGTAACAATTTTTTTCCGAAAAAGTCTACAAATGGTCTAAAAACTGCCTAGCCAGAATTTTCCAAACTTAGTTTTTTTTAAACTGGAACTATTTTTCTACTGCGGGTAGCACAGAAGTTGGGGAGTCCGACTTGGTCATGTCTCGTAGTATCGCGTGATCTAGAACTCGAAAATAAAGGAACAAATACTAAACTCGGACTAGGACTGGTGGCAGAGATGAATCTGGTGGAACTCGGACTGGTGATGATTGTATATGATGGGCGGTGAAGCACGGACTGGTGGCGAATATATGATGGAAAAATATGGCAGCGGTGGTGGTATATGGCTACGGACTGGTGGTGGTATATGGATACAGACTGGTGATGGTATATGGATATGGATCGGTGGCGGATAAGCAGTGGTGGTAGATGGCAGGGGTGATGATGATAGTGCGGCGGCGACATGACAACTTATGACCAGAACTCGAAACTTTAAAGGACAAGATGCTAAGACCAGCAACTTGACATGACGATGCAACCGCAAATTCAACAAAGCAAATATAGAAAAGATTATGCAAAGGCTCAGATTGGTTCGGATAGAATGAACTAACCCTTTTTTTAGCTTTTTCGTGGACTATAGGTATGAAGAAACAGACTCGATCTAAACTACGAAAAATTGTAAAATCTCACTGAGCAACCTGAAAATCTGATACCACTTGATAGAGGCAAAGGTATCCCGATGTTTCGATGAGATGGTGGCTATCGTTTTCTGTAGGAGTCGACCTTGATGATCCGACTACGAACGTGCGAGATGTCGCGCCTTAGCAATCGCTAAACCAACTTCCGAGGGGTTATTTACCATACCGGAGCACGATCAACCTGACATGGTTTATTGATCACGCTGGAGCACACTCTGATTTTTTTGGGACGGTGGGAGTATACATTTTCTGCTTGCTGGCAACGTTTGCACATGGAGCACTACCTCTGTCCGGGTTTATTGATCCATTTATATTTTATGACAAAATTTGACCATAAATCTAACTGGAAAAGTGTTAATGCATGTCATTAAAAATTATATCATTAGATTCGTATTTGAGTGTAGTTTACAATGATACTAGTTTTTGTGACATGTATTAACATTCTCTTAATTAAATCCATGTTTAAAATTCGAGACAAAATAATAAGGGGGCTAATAAACCAGGAGAAAGGTAGTATATCTTTCTCGTAGCACTACACTACTCTGATGTGGAGCATCCTTGATAGAGGCAAAGGTGTCCCGATGTTTCGATGAGATGGTGGCTATCGTTTTTTGTGGGAGTCGACCTTGACGATCCGACTACGAACGTGCGAGACGTCGCGCTTAGCAATCGCTAAACCAACTTCTGAGGGGTTATTGACCACGTCGGAGCACGATCAACCTGACCACGAGGGTCTATTTTCCTGTGAGCAAACGAAGAACAAGCAAGAAACTGAGATTGCGAATATAAGAGGAAAGCTTTATTAGTGAAGGTGGGGTTGTGTGACGCCTTTGTCTGGCCGTTGAACACAAAAGAAGTACGCGAAGTTGCAGCTATGGCGAACTTTTAATCTAAACAAAACCCAAAGTCTAAACGGTGCCCTAAGGGCTGTATATATGGAGGAAGAGGGGGAATTTCGTGGCCCTTGGTGGAGGGGTCCGAAACCAACCATATCTCTTGTTTCCCCACACATACGGACTCTAAAAATAGCCTATACTTATGTATTTCGAAATTACATGGGCCTGGTCCAATAAAAAGGTGACACAACACCTAGAATAGCCTCTGGACGAAATTTATGAAGTGGCATCTTGTATATTTCGTCCAAGGCTTCATGCACTCATTATGGTGGCTTCAAAGTCCTGAAATTATCACTTGTAACTCCGTTCTTGTTCCCCTTGCGCATGCCATCATCTCCATGCTTGTTCTTGCTCCAATGTTCATCCTTCTCCAAGTTAGGCCCTTCATTTTTAAGCAAAACAAATGTATCCAATTTAGGCAGCATCATATTCTCATGAACATTAGAATCATTACCAAAAAACCAAAGTACCTGGTAATTTAATTGGCGTGCGCGAGCTCTAGTAATTGGTCCAGTATGTATAGCAGCAGGGGCTGTGGGTGTAACAATGGTATTGATCTCCTCGTCAATCCTTCCATCATCCTGATGGACCCTACACCAACACATCAAGCACTATGTGGAGCTATGACAAAAGCTCGAGCAAGCGCCATTGAAATCGAGGTGAACTCACTCTTACTTGAGATAGATATGAACATGAATGGAACTTGGTTACTGTCTCACCAAAATATGCTATTTGTCATTAGGTACGAAGACCAACGCCACCAAGCAGCTATGGGACACCCCAGAGGAGGAGGAGAAGCACCCCATGGCCACGAGGAAGAAGAAGGAGCTCAAGAAGATGAAGACTACACCTCCCAGGTGACCCTGTGCCCTGATACGTCTCCAACGTATCTATAATTTTTTATTGTTCCATGCTATTATATTACCCGTTTTGGATGTTTATGGGCTTTACTGTACACATTTATATCATTTTTGGGACTAACCTACTAACCGGAGGCCCGGCCCGTATTGCTGTCTTTTTGCCTATTTCAGTGTTTCGAAGAAAAGGAATATCAAACAGAGTCCACACGGAATGAAACCTTCGGGAGCGTGATTTTTGGAACGAACGTGATTCAGAGGACTTGGAGTGGAAGTCAAGAAATAAACAAGGCGGCCACGAGGGTGGAGGGCGCCCCCCACTGGGTGTGCCCCTGTCTCGTGGGCCCCTCAGGCGTCCACCGACCTACTTCTTCCACCTATATATACCCATGTACCCCGAAAACATCAAAGGCGACCACGAAAAACTATTTCCACTACCGTAACCTTCTGTATCCGCGAGACCCCATCTTGGAGCCTTCGTCGGTGCTCCGCCGGAGGGGGAATCGGCCATGGAGGGATTCTACATCAACACCATAGCCTCTCTGATGAGTTGTGAGTAGTTTAACATAGACCTTCGGGTCCATAGTTATTAGCTAGATGGCTTCTTCTCTCTATGAATCTCAATACCATGTTCTCCTCGAACTTCTTGGAGATCTATTCGATGTAACTCTTTTTGCGGTGTGTTTGTCGAGATCCGATGAATTGTGGGTTTATGATCAAGTTTATCTATGAGAAATATTTAAATCTCCTCTGAATTCTTTTATGTGTGATTAAGTTATCTTTGCAAGTATCTTTGAATTATCAGTTTGGTTTGGCCTACAAGATTGATCTTTCTTGCAATGGGAGAAGTGCTTAGCTTTGGGTTCAATCTTGCGGTGTCCTTTCCCAGTGACAGCAGGGGTAGCAAGGCACGTATTGTATTGTTACCATCGAGGATAAAAAGATGGGGTTTATATCATATTGCATGAGTTTATCCCTCTACATCATGTCATCTTTCTTAATGTGTTACTCTGTTTGTTATGAACTTAATACTCTAGATGCATGCTGGATAGCGGTCGATGTGTGGAGTAATAGTAGTAGATGCAGGAAGGAGTCGGTCTACTTGTCACGAACGTGATGCCTATATACATGATCATGCCTAGATAATCTCATAATTATTCGCTTTTCTATCAATTGCTCGATAGTAATTTGTTCACCCACCGCAATACTTATGCTATCTTGGGAGAAGCCACTAGTGAAACCTATGGCCCCCGCGTCTATATCTTATCATATAAGCTTTCAATCTACTTTTATTTGCATCCTTACTTTTCCAATCTATATCATAAAATACAAAAAATATATTTATCTTATCATATTATCTCTATCAGATCTCACTTTCACAAGTGGTCGCGAAGGGATTGACAACCCCTTTATTGCGTTGGTTGCGAGTTCTTGTTTGTTTGTGTAGGTGCGTGGGACTTTTGAGGAGCCTCCTACTGGATTGATACCTTGGTTCTCAAAAACTGAGGGAAATACTTACGCTACTATTGATGCATCACCCTTTCCTCTTCAAGGAAAACCAACGCAAGCTCAAGACGTAGCAAGAAAGATTTCTGGCGCCGTTGACGGGGAGGTCTTCGCTCAAGTCAAGACATACCAAGTACCCATCACAGACTCATCTCCCTCGCATTTACATTATTTGCCATTCTCCTCTCATTTTCCTCTCCCCCACTTCACCCTTGCCGTTTTATTCGCCCTCTCTTTCCCAATCTTCTCTCTCTTTTGCTTGCCTTTTTGTTTGCTCGTGTGTTAGATCATTTACCTTCTCGTAATGGCTAGTCCCCTATCCTCTCCTATGTCTCCCGAGTTTGAAGTTATTCACTTCAAGCAAAGGGAAGGAGAAAACTTAAAATATGCTTGGTATAGGATGATGGAATCTTATCGTAATTGCACCCTAGAGGTGAATTTTAGAATCTTACTTCGCAATTTTTATGTTGGGCTAAATATGTCCCATAGACAACTCTTGGATTGCATTGCCAAAGGAATTTTTATTGAAATTGATCCCAGTATTGCGCATGAAATTATAGAGGGAATAGTAGGAACACTACCTCAAAAAGGGGTATCTCATCCTACCCAAGAAGAAACACAAGTATTTGAAAAGATTTGCAAAGTTATAAAAATGTTACAAAAATCTCTTGAACCTCTCAAGAGTGTTAGCGGAAATCTTCACCGCATGAATATGTTGATTACTCTTTGCAATAAGAGGTTGGACTCTTTAGATCTAAAAATTTCCGAGTATGAAGGGAAACGTAAAGAACCTCCCGGATTCGATCATGACTCTGCTAAAAAACTAAAAACCAAATATGGCACTACTTAGATGTATCCTCGCTTTTATGCCTAGCTAGGGGCGTTAAACGATAGCGCTAGTTGGGAGGCAACCCAATTTTATTTGTGTTTTTTGTTTTTGCTTCTGTTTAGTAAAATATTTTGCATCTACCTTCTGTTTAGATGTGTTTTTATGTTTAATTAGTGTTTGTGCCAAGTAGAACCTATATGATAGCCTATGGTAATAGTTAATTTGATTCTGCTGAAAAATAGAAACTTTGCGTACATGAAAATAATTTTAGTAATTCACAGAAACGTGATTTTGTGTTGATTCTTTCTGCTGTAGATCAATAGACAAATTTCCCAGGACTTCCTATTTTGGTAGGATTTTTAGAGTTCAGAAGTATTCGAGAGTTACAGATTGCTACAGACTGTTCCGTTTTTGACAGATTCTGTTTTTCGTGTGTTGTTTGCTTATTTTGATGCATCTATGGCTAGTATGTAAGGGTATGAACCATAGAGAACTTGGAATACAGTAGGTTTAACACCAATATAAATAAAGAATGAGTTCATTACAGTACCTTATGTGGTGGTTTTTCTTTCTTGCACTAACAGAGCTTATGAGATTTCCTGTTGAGTTTTGTGTTGTCAAGTTTTCAAGTTTTGGGTAAAGATTTGATGGACTATGGAATAAGGAGTGGCAAGAGCCTAAGCTTGGGGATGCCCATGGCACCCCAAGATATTCAAGAATAGCCAAAAGCCTAAGCTTGGGGATGCCCGGGAAGGCATCCCCTCTTTCGTCTTCATTTATCAGTAACTTTACTTGGAGCTATATTTTTAATCGCCACATGATATGTGTTTTGCTTGGAGCGTCTTGTATGATATTATTCTTTGCTTTTTAGTTTACCACAATCATCCTTGCTGTACACAACTTTTGGGAGAAACCCACTTGATTGGAATTTATTAGAATACTCTATGTGCTTCACTTATATCTTTTGAGCTAGATAGTTTTTGCTCTAGTGCTTCACTTATATCTTTTAGAGCACGGCGGTGGCTTAATTTTGAATAAATTGTTAGTCTCTCATGCTTCACTTATATTATTTTAAGAGTCTCTTAGAACAACATGGTATTTGATATGGTTATAAAATTGGTCCTAGAATGGTGAGCATTTAAGTTGGGTATAATAAAAACTATCATAGGAAGTGAATTGGATGCTACGATCAAATTGATACTTGATAATTGTTTTGAGATATGGAGATAGTGATATTAGAGTCATGCTAGTTGGGTGATTATGAATTTAAAGAATGCTTGTGTTGAAGTTAGCAAGTCCCGTAGCATCACGTATGGTGAAAGTTGTGTAACAAATTTGATACATGAGGTGTTCTTAGATTATGCATCCTTATGAGTGGCGGTCGGGGACGAGCGATTGTCTTTTCCTACTAATCTATCCCCCTAGGAGCATGCGTGTAGTGCTTGGTTTTTGATGACTTGTAGATTTTTGCAGTAAGTATATGAGTTCTTTATGACTAATGTTGGGTCCATGGATTATAGGCACTCTCACCCTTCCATCATTGCTAGCCTCTTCGGTACCGTGCATTGCCCTTTCTCACCTTGAGTGTTGGTGCAAACTTCGCTGGTGCATCCAAACCCCGTGATACGATATGCTCTATCACACATAAACCTCCTTATATCTTCCTCAAAACAGCCATCATACCTACCTATTATGACATTTCCATAGCCATTCCGAGATATATTTCCATGCAACTTTCCACCGTTTTGTTCATCATCATGACACGCATCATCATTGTCATATTGCCTGGCATGATCATGTAGTTGACATCGTATTTGTGGCAAAGCCACCATGCATAATTTTTCATACATGTCACTCTTGATTTATTGCCCATCCCGGTACACCGCCAGAGGCATTCATATAGAGTCATACCTTGTTCTAGTTTTGGGTTGTAATTCATGAGTTGTAAATAAATAGAAGTGTGATGATCATCATTATTAGAGCATTGTCCCCAAATAAAAAAAGGGAAAGGCCAAATAAAAAAAGGCCAAATAAAAAAAGGCCAAAAAGGCCCAAAAAAAGAAAACAAAAAAGGGGGCAATGTTACTATCCTTTTTCACACTTGTGCTTCAAAATAGCACCATGTTCTTCATATAGAGAGGCTCATATGTTGTCACTTTCATATACTAGTGGGAATTTTTCATTATAGAACTTGGCTTGTATATTCCTACGATGGGCTTCCTCAAAATGCCCTAGGTCTTCGTGAGCAAGCAAGTTGGATGCACACCCACTAGTTTCTTTTGTTGAGCTTTCATACATTTATAGCTCTAGTGCATCCATTGCATGGCAATCCCTACTCCTCATGTTGACATCAATTGATGGGCATCTCCATAGCCCGTTGATTATCCTCGTCAATGTGAGACTTTCTCTTTTTTTGTCTTCTCCACACAATCCCCATCATCATATTCTATTCCACCTGTAGTGCTATATCCATGGCTCACGCTCATGTATTGCGTGAAAGTTGAAAAAGTTTGAGATTATTTAAGTACGAAACAATTGCTTGGCTTGTCATCAGGGGTGTACAAGATGGGAGCATTTTTGTGTGATGAAAATGAAGCATGACCTAACTATATGATTTTGTAGGGATGAACTTTCTTTAGCCATGTTATTTTGAGAAGACATGACTGCTTTGATTAGTATGCTTGAAGTATTACTATTTCTTATGTCAATATGAACTTTTATTTTGAATCATTTGGATCTGAACATTCATGCCACAATAAAGAAAATTACATTGAGAATTATGCTAGGTAGCATTCCACATCAAAAATTCTGTTTTTATCATTTACCTACTCGAGGACGAGCAGCAATTAAGCTTGGGGATGCTTGATACGTCTCCAACGTATCTATAATTTTTGATTGTTCCATGCTATTATATTACCCGTTTTGGATGTTTATGGGCTTTACTTTACACATTTATATCATTTTTGGGACTAACCTACTAACCGAAGGCCAGCCCGTATTGCTGTTTTTTTGCCTATTTCAGTGTTTCGAAGAAAACGAATATCAAACGGAGTCCAAACGGAATGAAACCTTCAGGGGCGTGATTTTTGGAACGAACATGATCCAGAGGACTTGGAGTGGAAGTCAAGAAATAAACGACGCAGCCACGAGGGTGGAGGGTGCGCCCCCTACTGGACACGCCCCTGTCTCGTGGGCCCCTTGGGCATCCACCGACCTACTTCTTCCTCCTATATATACCCATGTACCCCGAAAACATCAGAGGCGACCACGAAAAATTATTTCCACCACCATAACCTTCAGTATCCGCGAGATCCCATCTTGGAGCCTTCACCGACGCTCCGCCGGAGGGGGAATCGACCATGGAGGGCTTCTACATCAACACCATAGCCTCTCCAATGAGGTGAGTAGTTTACCACAAACCTTCGGGTCCATAGTTATTAACTAGATGGCTTCTTCTCTCTCTTTGAATCTCAATACCATGTTCTCCTCGAACTTCTTGGAGATCTATTCGATGTAACTCTTTTTGCGGTGTGTTTGTCGAGATCCAATGAATTGTGGGTTTATGATCAAGTTTATCTATGAGAAATATTTGAATCTCCTCTGAATTCTTTTATGTGTGATTAAGTTATCTTTGGAAGTCTCTTCGAATTATTAGTTTGGTTTGGCCTACTAGATTGATCTTTCCTGCAATGGGAGAAGTGCTTTGCTTTGGGTTCAATCTTGTGGTATCCTTTCCCAGTGACAGCAGGGGCAGCAAGGCACGTATTGTATTGTTGCCATCGAGGATAAAAAGATGGGGTTTATATCATATTGCATGAGTTTATCCCTCTACATCATGTCATCTTTCTTAATGCGTTACTCTGTTCATTATGAACTTAATACTCTAGATGCATGCTGGATAGTGGTCGATGTGTGGAGTAATAGTAGTAGATGCAGGCAGGAATCGGTCTACTTGTCACGACCTGATGCCTATATACATGACCATGCCTAGATAATCTCATAATTATTCGCTTTTCTATCAATTGCTCGACAGTAATTTGTTCACCCACCGTAATACTTACGCTATCTTGAGAGAAGCCACTAGTGAAACCTATGGCCCCCGGGTCTATCTCTTATCATATAAGCTTTTAATCTACTTTTATTTGCATCTTTACTTTTCCAATCTATATCATAACATACCAAAAGTATATTTATCTTATCATATTATCTCTATCAGATCTCACTTTCGCAAGTGGCCATGAAGGGATTGACAACCCCTTTATTGCGTTGGTTGCAAGTTCTTGTTTGTTTGTGTAGGTGCGTGGGACTTTTCAGGTGCCTCCTACTGGATTGATACATTGGTTCGCAAAAAATGAGGGGAAATACTAACACTACTATTTCTGCATCACCCTTTCCTCTTCAAGGAAAACCAACGCAATCTCAAGACGTAGCATGCCCATGGGCCCCCAAGACCCCATGCACATGGGCCAACCTAGGAGCTTCTGTAAACGAGATTGACCACCCCGTGCGCACGTGCTCCAGACCCCGTGCGCATGGGCCCTCACCGCTGTAGCACCTCGCGCGCATGGGCCTCCCAGGTTTCGGCCGTTGATGCCCTTCCTTGCCTCCCAGTCGTCCCCTTCCTCCCTTTAGCTATATATTTCGAGTCTAAGACATTTATTAGGGTCAGCAAAATATATGTGAGACATTGATAGAGTTGTGCTCCTTCTACCACTCCGCTTGGAGATCAAGACCTCTTAGGAGAGGATCCCAAGTTGACATGAAGACCTCCTTTTGGAGAAGACTATCATCAAGACCTACCTCCTTAGGAGTGGGAAGAACCTTACCTCTGTGCTTGTTTCCTTTAATTGATATTGTATTCTTGTGGATCTCAACTTTGCTGTTCTAGTGGATGTGTGATTGAATTTTGTTTCAGTGATTTCCCTCTTGTGTTCTTGTGTTCATCCCCTTTCCCACTCCAAGTGTGAAAATATCTTCACTTAGGGTTCGACCGTACAACATCTTGGTATCATCAGCCATGGTCGATTCACATCTTGGAGTCCCTACCCCCCATATTCTCGCCTAATTTTGTTGCTTTTTGTAACACCCCGAGGATTATGCTACAGTAATCTCCCCTAATGGTGGCCATGTCATCGTGATTACTATGCAGCTTGCCACTTGTCCAAAAATCAATCGTTTTTCAAATTTAAATAAGTCAAATAAATTATTTCTTCGAGCAGTAAAACTAAAAATGTTCACCTTATCCTATAAATTTCCCTGATCATTATCATGTTGAAGCCAACCTCTTCTGAATTCCCAAAATACTCATGAGAATTAAATTCATGGTCCAGCACCATTTAAATTGGCCTTTTCAATTTCTAAAATTGATTAGACAACTCCTTTTGACCCCAAACTTTTTGTTACATCTCAAGGTATTTTGTTAGATTTATGTGCCAAGTTTTGTTCAAAACAAAACTCATTTGGCACTAAAAGAAAATGCAAAACAGAGACAAAAATTGGAAAAAACAAAAAAGGAGGAAAAAGGAAAAGTCCCCAAAACAGCCCAATTTTCCCTCTACCTTCTTCCCCTGTTCAACCACGGCTTGCTGGACGTCGGTCGTTCGTCCACCTCCTGGATCGTCACGCGTCGAGCATCCGATGCCTCCCCATGCGATAAGGATGCCAGCGAACCCCTTGGGCGAATCCTAGCACCTCCCCTCTTCACCACCCGCTCCCCTCTTCTTACTCCCACATGAGCCCAAGCATGCTCGTCGACGCCGCCGCACCTCATGCGACCACCGGCCATCCCGAGCTGCTACAAGCTGGCCAGGAGCCTACCCGACTTTGTCTCCTTCACCTATGCCTCTGGATCAAAGCCAAAAGGCCATGTATGCTCCGCATCGAGCTGCCATCCCCACCACAGCCGCCGCACCCATTGCTGCCGATCTCCACCACCAGCGCCTCCTCGACCTTCCCCGAGCTCGTCACCGTCGTTCGCTCTGGAAAGTCCTCCCCGGTCCTTCCCAGCAACAGAGGTGAGCCCTCCCTTCGATTCCCTTGTTTTCCTTACGATTCCACCGCCGTAGGAAGCCGCACACCATGCCCGAACTCGCAGCCAACACGCCCGTCGTCGTGCCCACGCGCTCTGTGCATCCTTGGGCGTGCCCCTGACCCGTTTGACAGTGACCGTTCGGGGACCAACCAGCGCGCGCGCGACCTCGCCCCCCCCCCGCTCGATCGATGCTGCTACTGCTTCCTATTACAGCCGTCGTGCCTGCTGCTTGCCGCTGTTGGCCGCACCCGCCCCGTACCCCGTGCGCTCCAGGCCCGTCCGAGGCCGCGCCCCCTCCCCTCCTGCTCGCCGCCGGATGCTTCACCACGCCGGCGCTGCCCGCGCTAGCGTTTGCCGGTGCCAATGCACTGCTCATGCCCGCCACTGTCACCCGTGCTCCTCCACGAGCCGCTGCTGCTCAACCCCGTGGAGATGCCCCGCCTGTGCCCCGCCGCCGGCCCGCGCCCACCGCTGGCCGCCGTGGCCCACGCTGCCCCTTGCTGATGCACGACGCTCGCGCCGCTAGCTTCGGTCACCGCGACGCCCTATATTTTCGTTCGTGCACGCATATACATTCCCCTGTTGATGTCTTAAGCCACTGCCAAGCGGGCTCTACCATTTTTAATTAGACTTAAAACTAGTTAGTTGCTAATCCCCCTTTACTTAGTCACTGACCAGTGGAACCCGCCCCCTTTTAATTAACCAAGTTATTTAACTTGCTAAATTAAGTCTATGCCATGCGGGCCCCTTTGACCCCGTTGACTGGTCAACATTGACCAAGTCAACGCTGACTGTACTGCTGACTCAGCCACCCTGGACCCCACTTGTTATCCACTAGGGCTAGTTCCTAGTGGGTACAATATGTTTTTCTGTTATTTAATGATAAAGTAAATAGATAAAATAAAATCCATAAATTGCTTTAATCTTCGAAAAATCATAGAAAATAATCCGTAACTCGGATGGAAATGTTTTTTACATTAAAGTTGCTCAAAAAATCCAACGAATCCGAATACATGGTCCTTTCACCTGTCACATGCCCCTAGCATGCTGAACATGGAACCATCCCCCCTCTTTCTTTTGTCCGGAAAATGCCTAACACCGAGAAAACCCCTCCAGAAGTTTTCCCTCTCCTTCTGCAACATCTAGCACTGCGTTAGTTCACCCTAACACCGCATATTGCAATGTTATGCTTTGTGATGCTATGTTTGCTTTATAATTATTGTTTCTTGCCCCTCTTCTTTCTGGTAGACCCTGAGACTGATGCTGCCCCTGTGATCGACTACGTCGACGACGACCCTTCTTCCCTTTCAGTGGAGCTTCCAGGCAAGCCCCCCCTTGATCATCCCGATATCGCCCATTCCATTCTCTCATGCTTGCATTAGATTTGGCTACTGTAATTGTTTGCTCCTATTATGATGCATAGCCTGCTTTTGTACCTTGCCTTCTTATCCTAAACTACTTAGCATAGGTTGGTTACTGATCCATCAGTGACCCCCTCCTTGTCCTTGTTGCCCCTGCTTCATCATCGATGACTCGAGCAACATGATCGAAGACCAGGCCCCAACACCGCAGATCACTTTCCCCTTAGTTGCTTGACACTACTGGGTTACTATCGAGTGCCGAGGGTGATACCTCATCAGCACTTCTGATGTTAACCTTGTAGGTTAGCTCATCGGTTATGGTCATCGAGGGTGATTCCTCCTTCCCCACTTCCGATATCGACACTGTCGTGTAACCCCTCAAGTATGAACCTCGAGGGTGGTTCCTCCTACGTTCACCTTGATGATTACATCGAGTTGAATCCACCGAGGATGATTCCTTAGGGTTTCCCCCTGGTGGTTGGACACACTAATACTTGGACTTTACAACTGTTACTTGGAAAGGCGGGTCGACCCTGAGGGGTACTCGTGAGTGATGTGGAGACGGGTTGACCTGGAGGGTACCCGAGAGTTGAATACGAGGCATGGCTGGGCATTCTTAGCCCTTGCCGAAAGTCCTCGAGATGGGGCGATGGGTTCACATCTTTTGTGAGTCTCTGCTCGTGACCGCACTACCAACACACTAATGGTTTGGATATTTGATCCGAGGGGCCTCTGGCCTGATAGCACTAACCACCATGTGGGAATAAGTATGGGTACTCTGCATTGTATGTATCAGCCGAATGCTCGCTGACGTCAGCGATGGAGTGGCACACGCCGGGTTGGACTGCGTAAGCACCTACTTTATTTAAAGGAGGTTGCCAGGTCTGCTCCCCGGCCGCCCTCGCAACACGTAGGATTGCAAAGGGCGATTGGCCCATGACCCCTTCGCATTTAGGATGTAGACCAGCGTGCTGGCCTCTCTATTGAGCCTAGTTAGGACTACGGTGTGTTGATCAGTTGAGGCCGGTCATGACCTGATGGTGTGTCTGGTCGGAGTTGATCGAGCGTGTTGGGTAAGTTGGTGCACCCCTGCAGGGAAGAAAACATCTATCGATAGCCTATCCTGTGGTAACGGACACTCAGAGTTGTATCCCGATCGATACAACTAGAACTGGATATTGAATGCTGAGGCATGTATGGAAATGATGGCTCCGGGATTGTTTCCTTGCAGGGAGTCAAGGAAGTGATATCGGGCGCTAATGTTACAACATGTTTGCTAAATATAAACTGCTATTCTATACTCTTCTGAATGCTGCAAGATGCTTGGAGCTGCTTGAAGATGCTAGTCTTTGATAGGCTAGGCTTTCCCCTTCTCTTATAGCATTCTGCAGTTCAGTCCACAGATACTACCCATTTCATTGATACCGATGCATATGTACTGTAGATCCTTGCTTGCGAGTACTTTGGATGAGTACTCACGGTTGCTTTGCTCTCCTTTTTCCACATCTTTCCATTCTTCTCAGATGCTACAACCAGATGGTGGAACCCAGGATCCAGACGCCACCCCCGACGACTAATACTACCTCAAGGGTGCCTACTACTACATGACGGACGCTGACGACCAGGAGTAGTTAGGAGGCTCCCAGGAAGGAGGCCTTACCTTTTGGATCGATGTTTCTTTTGTGCTAGCCTTCTTAAGGAAAACTTGTTTAACTCATGTCTGTACTCAGATAATGTTGCTTCCACTAACTAGTTTGTATTCGAGCTTATGTATTCGAGCCCTCGAGGCCCCTGGCTTGTAATATAAAGCTTGTATTATTTTAATTTGTGTCTAGAGTTGTGTTGTGATATCTTCCCGTGAGTCCCTGATCCTGATCGTACACATTTGCGTGTATGATTAGTGTATGATTGAATTGGGGGCATCACAAGTTGGTATCAGAGCTTCTGATCCCTTGATTTGGAAATCATAATTCCCTTGCATTTGAGCTTTGAATTAGTCAGTTGTTTCTATAATCTGATCTCCTTGCATTCTTTCTTTGTCTGGTTGAGTACCGATGCTCACATAAGATCCCTTGTGGACCACTAGACCCTTTGTTGGATTGTTATTCGACAGTGTCCTTAACATCTGAAATCTTGTAAGTTCTCCCGTGATGCATAATGCCTTTGGTAAAATGTATCCTCTCCTTTAGTCTGCCATGCTCTACCATAGATCTTGAGTTATGTACTCCTAAAGTTTGTGGTATATGCTCCTAAGATGCCCTGATGGGTTGAACCTATGTCTTCTTAATCTATGTTAACCTGATAATTTTCACGGGCCTCTGGTATATCACCAGGTAGTTCTTCACGTTCATATAATTTTTATCAGAGCTGTGAATGAAAGAGTATGCATTGGAAAAGTGGGAGTCGACCTTGAACTTTGTGTTCATGCCCATGGACATGATGTAGATCCTATCATGGAAGCTTCTTGTAATAACAACTTTTTCCTTGATATAATATCATCTGGTATCTATAAATTGATCCTTGGCAATCGTGGTTCCGACCATATTTTCTCCTTGATTCTATTTCTCAGGCAAGTTAAAGCACTTGTCTTCTGCCGATCAACACATCTCCGCAACCTCTATTTTGATCTTCCTTCGAGTATTACCCTCCAGTATCTCGAGAATATCAAAGAATCATGTTGCTCCCTATGAGTCTTCATCTAGTATTGCTTCTCACCGAATTTTCGATTCCCCCGGATTCTTAGTTATTAGTCACTTGAGAACACCGTTAAGTGAATCGATCCCACACTCCGATTTAATAACTCTAAGTAATTTTCATTGCTTACGAGTTAAATAACCCTTCAAGTCATTCCTAGCCTGGTCAGCTATATCATTATCATGTTGAAATTTAACTGAGCTACCTGGTCCTTCTTCCTGGAGCACAATTTTCGGTGATGAGCTAATCTTATGCCAATCTTCCTCGTCATATCGATTCGCCTTGAATGGAAAGCTTGATTCCGAGTTTGTGTCATATCCGTGGTTCCAATAACCTTTTCGTTACCATTACTTTGCTTGATGTCATCGCCAATTGATTACATCTTTATGAAATCTCTCGACAAATGTGTCGAGATCATCATCAACATTCTGAGCTCTTCTAGGATATCAATTAAATTCATGATGAGAAATAGCATCCTTGCCCCTCGATGATTTGTGTTATCATCGACAAAATTTTGCCTTCGCCCCAACACAAACTTGTTCCTATAGAATTTTGGAAACACGCCTTTTTGACATGTCGATGGATTGCTGCTTAACCCATCGGCCACCTCCTCATCTTTTCCCTGGTAAAATTGCATGATATGTTCTAAAAATTCCCCATGGATCCTTTGTGTTCACAAGGTCTGACCTTTACCTGATAACCATGTCAATACTATCCCGAAGCATGACCGTGGTACTCAAACTTCTACAAGAACATTGGAAGCATAATGCCAAATGTTTCTTGATCAATTATCCAAACACTGATGTATGGGTAACATCATGAATTCCCTCGCCCCTTTACCTAATTGGTTATCTACTTGTTGTCCTGGCATGGCTGGAAAGATATACTCTTGATACTCGGGTAAAAACATATTTTACTTTCCATTCTTTTGTTTAACCTTTCTTGTGATCTATATAAACATGAGAAGTAATATTTCCCTGCTTATATAAACACCTCGGCGTGCAACTCTGTCGGTAAGGCCCTGTTACTACTGTTGATGACATCACGGTAACCACCGATGGACGAGAACCTTGCATATTGGTCCGCCACGTTTCAATGAGTAGGAAAATGGTTCTCTTTGTTCCTCGCCCTCGGTACCAACATTGTTGCCAACATAACTGACAGGCTATCCCCTGACCTTCCTTGCTATCATGACCGTGCAAGATGTCAGCACCCCTTTCCGCTTTTAGACCCACATGGTGGGCCTATAACCCACAGTTCCACATGATCGAAACCTGACTCTCTTGTACACCCCTATTTCTAAAGTTCTTCCTCACGCTTGGCTTCGTATGTAGATCATGAGCCACCTTCCTAGAGATGATCTATTCTGGTTTCAGTCGCAATACTTATTCCATTGCTCTGAACCCCCTTCACACTCTACTTCAGGCATCAAATGATTGCTTAACCGTTTGAAACTTTTGTACCCTCTTATAATGCTCTCGATGTGTTTCATGTAATCAACTCGAGAGATACTTTATGCTTCTTCCCCCGAGTTAACCGCCCGATGCTCAATCTTGTTAAAATCCATCCTTATAGAGGCTTTACCCTCTTATCCTTTTGTAAGTAGGGTGAAGCAAGGACGACAACTTCATCATGATGCATTGATGCAGAGAAATGAAGACATCAACAAGAGTGATCAAATTCCTCGAGAAGAGGAACCAAGAACGAGATGATCCGTTAGAATTTCGTAACCAATTCCTCCCCCCCTTACTCCACCTCTTAAATCTCGGGACGAGATTTCTTATAGTGGAGGAGATTTGTAACACCCCGAGGATCATGCTATAGTAATCTCCCCTAATGGTGGCCATGTCATCATGATTACTATGCAGCTTGCCACTTGTCCAAAAATCAAAGCCTTTTTCAAATTTAAATAAGTCGAATAAATTATTTCTTCGAGCAATAAAACTAAAAATGTTCACCTTATCCTATAAATTTCCCTGATCATTGTCATGTTGAAGCAACCTCTTCTGAATTCCCAAAATGTCCATGAGAATTAATTTCATGGTCCAGCAGCATTTAAATTGGCCTTTTCAATTTCTAAAATTGATTACACAACTCGTTTTGACCCCAAACTTTTTGTTCCATCTCAAGGTATTGTGTTAGATTTATGTGCCAAGTTTTGTTCAAAACAAAACTCATTTGGTACTAAAAGAAAAATGCAAAACAGAGACAAAAATTGGAAAAAACAGAAGAAGAGGAAAAGAAAAAGGCCCCACTGTGCACTTGGGCCACAAGTGCACAGTAACCGGCTGAATCAACACGGCCCAGTTTTCCCTCTACCTTCTTCCCTTGTTCAACCACGGCTTGTTGGACGCCTGTCATTCGTCCACCTCCTGGATCGTCACGCGTCGAGCATCCGATGCCTCCCCACGCGATAAGGATGCCAGCGAACCCCTTGGGCGAACCCTAGCACCTCCCCTCTTCACCACCCGCTCCCCTCTTCTTACTCCCACATGAGCCCGAGCATGCTCGTCGACGCCGCCGCACCTCACGCGACCACCGGCCATCCCAAGCTGCTACAAGGGGGCTAGGAGCCTACCCGACCTCGTCTCCTTTAGCTACGCCTCTGGATTGAAGCCAAAAGGCCATGTACGCCCCGCATCGAGCCGCCATCCCCACCACAGCCGCCGCAGCCATTGCCGTCATCTCTGCCACCGGCGCCTCCCCGACCTTCCCCGAGCTCGTCACCGTCGTTCGCTCCCGCAAGTCCTCCCCGGGCCTTCCCAGCAACGGAGGTGAGCCCTCCCTTTGATTCCCCCGTTCCCCTTATGATTCCACCGTCGTAGGACGCCGCACCATCATGCCCGAACTCGCGGCCAACACGGCCGTCGTCGTGCCCACGTGCGTTGTGCATCCTTGCCCCTGACCCGTTTGACAGCCCCCGTCCGGGGACCAACCGGCGCGCGCGCGGCCTCGCCCCCCCCCCGCTCGCCCGATGCTGCTACTACTTCCTACTGCAGCCGTCGCGCCTACTGCTCACCACTGTTGGCCGCCCCCGCCTCGTACCTCGTGCGCTCCAGGCCCGCCCGAGGCCGCGCCCCCTCCGCTCCTGCTCGCCGCCGGCTGCATCACCGTGCCGGTGCTGCCCGCGCTAGCGTTTGCCAGCGCCAACGCACTGCTCGCGCCCGTCACTGTCAGCCGTGCTCCTCTGCGAGCCGCTGCTGCTCAACCCCCTGGCGACGCCCCGCCTCTGCCCCGCCGCCTCCGGACGCCGGCCCGCGCTCGCCGCTGGCCGCCGTGGCCCATGCCGCCCCTTGCTGATGCACGACGCTGGCGCCGCTAGCTTCGGTCACCGCGGCGCCCTGTATTTTTGTCCGTGCACGCATATGCATTCCCCTGTTGATGTCTTAAGCCACTGCCAAGCGGGCCCTACCATTTTTAATTATACTTAAAACTAGTTAGTTGCTAATCCCCCTTTAGTTAGTCACTCACCAGTGGACCCCCCTTTTAATTAACCAAGTTATTTAACTTGCTAAATTAAGTCTATGCCATGCGGGCCCCTTTGACCCCGTTGACTGGTCAACATTGACCCAGTCAACGCTGACTGTACTGCTGACTCAGTGACCCTGGACCCTACTTGTCATCCACTAGGGCTAGTTCCTAGTGGGTACAATAGATAAAACAATATCCATAAATTGCTTTAATCTTCAAAAGATCATAGAAAATAATCCGTACCTCGGATGGAAATGTTTTCTACAAGAAAGTTGCTCAGAAAAATCCAACGAATCCGAATACGCGGTCCTTTCACCTATCACATGGCCCTCGCGTGCTAAACATGGAACCATCCCCCCTCTTTCTTCTTTCCAGAAAATGCCTAACACCGGGAAAACCCCTCCGAAACTTTTCCCTCTCCTTCTGCAACATGTAGCACTGCGTTAGTTCACTCCTAACACCGCATATTGCCATGTTACGCTTTGTGATGCTATGTTTGCTTTATAATTATTGTTTCTTCCCCCTCTTCTCTCCGGTAGACTGATACGTCTCCAACGTATCTATAATTTTTGATTGTTCCATGCTATTATATTACCCCTTTTGGATGTTTCTGGGCTTTATTTTACACATTTATATCATTTTTGGGACTAACCTACTAACCGGAGGCACATCCCATATTGTTGTTTTTTTGCCTATTTCAGTATTTCGAAGAAAAGGAATATCAAACGGAGTCCAAACGGAATGAAACCTCTGGGAGCGTGATTTTTGGAACGAACCTGATCCGGAGAGCTTGGAGTGCAAGTCAAGAAGCTCCCGAGGGTCCCACGAAATAGGGGGCCGCGCCCCCCTGTAGGGTGCGCCCCTGTCTCGTGGGCCCCTCGAGCAGCCACCGACGTACTTCTTCCTCCTATATATACATACGTACCCCAAAAACATCCAGGAGCACCACGAAACACAATTTCCACCGCCGTAACCTTCTGTATCCGCGAGATCCCATCTTGGAGCCTTCGCCGGCACTCTGCCGGAGTGGGAATCAACCATGGAGGGCCTCTACATCAACATCCTTGCCCCTCCGATGAGTTGTGAGTAGTTTACCACGGACCTACGGGTCCATAGTTATTAGCTAGATGGCTTCTTCTCTCTTTTTGGATCTCAATACAATGTTCTCCCCCTCTCTTGTGGGGATCTATTCGATGTAAACTCTTTTTGCGGTGTGTTTGTCGAGATCCAATGAATTGTGGGTTTATGATCAAGTTTATCTATGAATAATATTTGAATCTTCTCTGAATTCTTTTATGTATGATTGAGTTATATTTGCAAGTCTCTTCGAATTATCAGTTTGGTTTGGCCTACTAGATTGGTCTTTCTTGCCATGGGAGAAGTGCTTGGCTTTGGGTTCAATCTTGCGGTGTTCTTACCCAGTGACAGAAAGGGTTGCAAGACACGTATTGTATTGTTGCCATCGAGGATAACAAGATGGGGTTTATATCATATTGCATGTGTTTATCCCTCTACATCATGTCATTTTACTTAATGCGTTACTCTGTTCTTATGAACTTAATACTCTAGATGCATGCTGGATAGTGGTCGATGTGTGGATTAATAGTAGTAGATGCAGGCAGGAGTCGGTCTACTTGTTATGGACGTGATGCCTATATACATGACCATGCCTAGATAATCTCATAACTATGCGCTTTTCTATCAATTGCTCGACAGTAATTTGTTCACCCACCGTAATACTTATGCTATCTTGAGAGAAGCCTCTAGTGAAACCTATGGCCCCCAGGTCTATCTCTTATCATATTTGCTTTCAATCTACCTTTATTTGCATCTTTACTTTTTGCATCTATATTACAAAATACTAAAAATATATTTATCTTATCTTACTATCTTTATTAGATCTCACTTTCGCAAGTGGCCGTGAAGGGATTGACAACCCCTTTATTGCGTTGGTTACGAGTTCTCAGTTTGTTTGTGTAGGTGCGTGGGACTTTTGAGGAGCCTCCTACTGGATTGATACCTTGGTTCTCAAAACTGAGGGAAATACTTGCGCTACACTTTGCTGCATCACCCTCTCCTCTTCGAGGAAAACCAACGCAAGCTCAAGACATAGCAAGAAGGATTTATGGCGCCGTTGCCGAGGAGGTCTTCGCTCAAGTCAAGACATACCAATTACCCATCACAAACCCATCTCCCTCGCATTTACATTATTTTCCATTTGCCTCTCGTTTTCCTCTCCCCCACTTCACCCTTGCCGTTTTATTCGCCCTCTCTTTCCCAATCTCCTCCTCTCTTTTCTCTTGCTTTCCCTTGTGTGCTTGATTGCTTGTTTGACCTTATGGCTGCGCCTAAGGGTCCTGACCACCTTCTCAGAAGGATGGATGAGATTGAATCAAATATTAGAAGCTTTATGAATTTACAATTTGAGCATAATAATTTCTTTAGAAAAGAGCTTAAGGAACAAAAAGGTTTTTTGGGGTTTACGAACAAAGAGCTTGATGATATGAATAAAGAATTCTATGGTGTTAACGCTCAAATTACTCGGCTTGAAAATGCTATAGCCAAAATTTCTAACAAGCAAGCCACCTTAGTCAATAAGGTGGCCGCTAAACCAGAAAAATTACATGAAAATAATGATGAGGATCTTAAAGTTATTGATGCGTCTCCGATTAGATCTATGTTTTGCAATATGAATTTTGATGATTATGGGAGTGATGATGAATCAACTTTGCCTAGAAGGCGTCCCAAAAATTCAGAGTCTGTAGATCTTGATGTTAAATTTGGTAAAAATGAGATTGGAGAATCCTCAACTTCTAATAATATTGAACCTACTATCTCAGATTTCAAGGAATTTGATTATGATAATTGCTCTTTAAAAGGTTGTATTTCCTTGTTGCAATCCGTTGTTAATTCTCCTCAGCTTATAGTCAAAATAAAGCTTTTACCAAACATATTGTTGATGCCTTGATGCAATCTTATGATGAAAAACTTAATTTGGAAGTTTCTATACCTAGAAAACTTAATGATGAGTGGGAACCTACTATAAAGATTAGAATTAAAGATTATGAGTGTTTTGCTTTGTGTGATTTGGGTGCTACTGTTTCCATGATTCCGAAAACTTTATGTGATATTCTAGGTTTCCATGATCTTGATGATTGCTCTTTAAATTTGCACCTTGCGGATTCCACCATTAAAAACCCTATGGGAAGAATCAATGATGTTCTTATTGTTGCAAATAGAAATTTGGTGCCCGTAGATTTTATCGTTCTTGATATAGATTGCAATCTTTCTTGCCCTATTATTCTTGGTAGACCTTTCCTTAGAACGATTGGTGCGATTATTGATATGAAGGAAGGGAACATTAGATTCTAATTTCCTTTAAAGAAAGGCATGGAGCACTTTCCAAGAAAGAAAGTCAAATTACCTTATGAATCTATCATGCATGCTACTTATAAATTTAGTGCCAAAGATGACACTCACTAGATCTATCTTTGCTTTTATGCCTAGCTAGGGGCGTTAAACAATAGCGCTAGTTGGGAGGCAACCCAATTTTCTTTATGTTTTTTTGTTTTTGCTCTTGTTTATTAATAAATCTTGCATCTACCTTCTGTTTAGATGTGTTTTTTATCTTTTAATTAGTGTTTGTGCCAAGTAGAACCTATAGGATAACCTACGATGATAGTTGATTTGATTCTGTTGAAAAACAGAAACTTTGCACGCACGAATATAATTTTGTTAAATCACAGGAACGTGCTTTTGCGTTGATTCTTCTTTCTGATGTTCAATAAACAAATTTTTCAGGACATCCTATTTTCGTAGGATTTTTAGAGTTCCAGAAGTTTGCGTTAGTTACAGATTGCTACAGACTGTTCTGTTTTTGACAGATTCTGTTTTTCGTGTGTTGTTTGCTTATTTCAATGCATCTATGGCAAGTAAATTAGTTTATAAACCATAAAGAAGTTGGAATACAGTAGGTTTAACACCAAAATAAATAAAGAATGAGTTCATTACAGTACCTTATGTGGTGGTTTTGTTTTCTTTCACTAACGGAGCTTATAAGATTTTTGTTGAGTTTTGTGTTGTCAAGTTTTCAAGTTTTGGGTAAAGCTTTTATGGACCATGGAATAAGGAGTGGCAAGAGCCTAAGCTTGGAGATGCCCATGGCACCCCAAGATATTCAAGGATAGCCAAAAGCCTAAGCTTGGGGATGCCCCGGGAAGGCATCCCCTCTTTCGTCTTCGTTCATTGGTAACTTTACTTGGAGCTATATTTTTATTCGCCACATGATATGTGTTTTGCTTGGAGCGTCGTGTATTATATTAGTCTTTGCTTTTTAGTTTACCGCAATCATCCTTGCTGTACACACCTTTTGGGAGAAGCCTATTTGATTAGAATTTGCTAGAATACTCTATGTGCTCCACTTATATCTTTTGAGCTTGATAGTTTTTGCTCTAGTGCTTCACTTATATCTTTTAGAGCACGGTGGTGTCTTAATTTTGAAGAAATTGCTAGTCTCTCATGCTTCACTTATATTATTTTGAGAGTCTTTTAGAACAGCATGGTATTTTCTATGATCATAAAGTTGGTCCTAGAATGATGAGCATCCAAGTTGGGTATAATAAAAACTATCATAGAAAGTGAATTGGATGCTATGATCAATTTGATGCTTGATAATTGTTTTGAGATATGGAGGTAGTGATATTAAAGTCATGCTAGTTGGGTGATTATGAATTTAAAGAATGCTTGTGTTGAAGTTTGTGATTCCCATAGCATGCACGTATGGTGAACCGCTTTGTGATGAAGTTGGAGCACAATTTTATTTATTGATTGTCTTCCTTATGAGTGGCGGTCGGGGACGAGCGATGGTCTTTTCCTACCAATCTATCCCCCTAGGAGCATGCGCGTAGTGCTTTGGTTTTTGATGACTTCTAAATTTTTGCAACAAGTATATGAGTTCTTTTTGATTAATGTTGAGTCCATGGATTATATGCACTCTTTCACCCTTCCACCATTGCTAGCCTCTCTTGTACCGTGCAACTTTCGCCGGTACCATACACCCACCATTTACCTTCCTCAAAACAGCCACCATACCTACCTATTATGGCATTTCCATAGCCATTCCGAGATATATTGCCATGCAACTTTCCACCATTCCATTCATATGACATGCATTACTTTTGTCATATTGCTTTTTGCATGATCATGTAGTTGACATTGTATTTGTGGCAAGGCCACCTTCATAATTTTCATACATCTCGCTCTTGATTCATTGCATATCCCGGTACACCGCCGGAGGCATTCATATAGAGTCATATCTTGTTCTAGCTTTGAGTTGTAATTCCATAAAAGTGTGATGATCTTCATTATTAGAGCATTGTCCTAGTGAGGAAAGGATGATGAAGACAATGATTCCCCCACAAGTCGGGATGAGACTTCAGACTTTACAAAAAGAAAAAAGGGGGAAAAAGAAGAGAAAGGCCGAAGAAAAAAAGAGAAGAAAGAAAAAAAAAGAAAAAAAATTATAAAAATGAGAGAAAAAGAGAGAAGGGACAATGCTACTATCTCCTTTTCCACACTTGTGCTTCAAAATAGCACCATGATCTTCATGATTAGAGAGTCTCATATGTTGTTACTTTCATATACTAGTGGGAATTTTTCATTATAGAACTTGGCTTGTATATTCCAATGATGGGCTTCCTCAAAGTGCCCTAGGTCTTCGTGAGCAAGCAAGTTGGATGCACCCCACTTAGTTTCTTTTGTTGAGCTTTCATATATTTATAGCTCTAGTGCATCCGTTGCATGGCAATCCCTACTCACTCACATTAATATATATTAATGGGCATCTCCATAGCCCGTTGATACGCCTAGTTGATGTGAGACTATCTTCTCCTTTTTGTCTTCTCCACAACCACCATTCTATTCCACATATAGTGCTATATCCATAGCTCACGCTCATGTATTGCGTGAAAGTTGAAAAAGTTTGAGATTATTAAAGTATGAAACAATTGCTTGGCTTGTAATCGGGGTTGTGCATGATTAAATACTTTGTGCGATGAATATAGAGCATAGCCAGACTATATGATTTTGTAGGGATAACTTTCTTTAGCCATGTTATTTTGAGAAGACATGATTACTTTGATTAGTATGCTTGAAGTATTACTATTTCTTATGTCAATATGAACTTTTATTTTGTATTCATTTGGATCTGAACATTCATGCCACAGTAAAGAAAAATTCATTATGAATTATGCTAGGTAGCATTCCACATCAAAAATTCTCTTTTTATCATTTACCTACTCGAGGACGAGCAGGAATTAAGCTTGGGGATGCTTGATACGTCTCCAACGTATCTATAATTTTTGATTGTTCCATGCTATTATATTACCCCTTTTGGATGTTTCTGGGCTTTATTTTACACATTTATATCATTTTTGGGACTAACCTACTAGCCGGAGGCACAACCCATATTGTTGTTTTTTTGCCTATTTCAGTATTTTGAAGAAAAGGAATATCAAACAGAGTCCAAATGGAATGAAACCTCCGGGAGCGTGATTTTTGGAACGAACCTGATCCGGAGAGCTTGGAGTGCAAGTCAAGAAGCTCCCTAGGGTCCCACGAAATAGGGGGCCGCGCCCCCCCTGTAGGGTGCGCCCCCTGTCTCGTGGGCCCCTCGGGCAGCCACCGACGTACTTCTTCCTCCTATATATACATACGTACCCCGAAAGCATCGAGGAGCACCACGAAACACAATTTCCACCGCCGTAACCTTCTGTATCCGCGAGATCCCATCTTGGAGCCTTCGCCGACACTCTGCCGGAGTGGGAATCAGCCATGGAGGGCCTCTACATCAACATCCTTGCCCCTCCGATGAGTTGTGAGTAGTTTACCACAGACCTACGGGTCCATAGTTATTAGCTAGATGGCTTCTTCTCTCTTTTTGGATCTCAATACAATGTTCTCCCCCTCTCTTGTGGAGATCAATTCGATGTAAACTCTTTTTGCGGTGTGTTTGTCGAGATCCGATGAATTGTGGGTTTATGATCAAGTTTATCTATGAATAATATTTGAATCTGCTCTGAATTCTTTTATGTATGATTGAGTTATCTTTGCAAGTCTCTTCGAATTATCAATTTGGTTTGGCCTACTAGATTGGTCTTTCTTGCCATGGGAGAAGTGCTTAGCTTTGGGGTCAATCTTGCGGTGTTCTTACCCAGTGACAGAAAGGTTTGCAAGACACGTATTGTATTGTTGCTATCGAGGATAACAAGATGGGGTTTATATCATATTGCATGTGTTTATCCCTCTACATCATGCCATCTTGCTTAATGCGTTACTCTGTTCTTATGAACTTAATACTCTAGATACATGCTGGATAGCGGTCAATGTGTGGATTAATAGTAGTAGATGCAGGCAGGAGTCGGTCTACTTGTTATGGATGTGATGCATATATACATGATCATGCCTAGATAATCTCATAACTATGCGCTTTTCTATCAATTGCTCGACAGTAATTTGTTCACCCACCGTAATACTTATGCTATCTTGAGAGAAGCCTCTAGTGAAACCTATGCCCCCTGGGTCTATCTCTTATCATATTTGCTTTCAATCTACCTTTATTTGCATCTGTACTTTTTGCATCTATATTACAAAATACCAAAAATATATTTATCTTATCTTACTATCTTTATTAGATCTCACTTTCGCAAGTGGCCGTGAAGGGATTGACAACCCCTTTATTGCGTTGGTTGCGGGTTCTCAGTTTGTTTGTGTAGGTGCGTGGGACTTTTGAGGAGCCTCCTACTGGATTGATACCTTGGTTCTCAAAACTGAGGGAAGAACTTACGCTACACTTTGATGCATCACCCTCTCCTCTTCGAGGAAATCCAACGCAAGCCCAAGATGTAGCATAGACCCCGAGACCGATGCTGCCCCTGTGATCGATTACATCGACGATGACCCTTCTTCCCTTTCAGCGGAGCTTCCAGGCAAGCCCCCCTCTTTGATCATTCAATATCGCCCATTCCATTCTCTCATGCTTGCATTAGATTTTGCTATTGTAATTGTTTGCTCCTATTCTGATGCATAGCCTGCTTTTGTACCTGCTGTTGTACCTTACCTTCTTATCCTAAACTGCTTAGCATAGGTTGGTTAGGTATCCATCAGTGACCCCCTCCTTGTCCTTGTTGCCCCTTCTTCATCATCAACTGCTCGAGCAACATGATCAAAGACCAAGCCCCAACACCGCACATCACTTTCCCCTTAGTTGCTCGACACTGCTGGGTTACTATCGAGTGCTGAGGGTGATACCTCATTGATACGTCTCCAACATATCTATAACTTTTGTTTGTTCCATGCTATTATATTACCCTTTTGGATGTTTATGGGCTTTATTTTACACATTTATATCATTTTTGGGACTAACCTACTAACCGGAGGACTTTTGAGGAGCCTCCTACTGGATTGATACCTTGGTTCTCAAAAACTGAGGGAAATACTTACGCTACTATTGCTGCATCACCCTTTCCTCTTCAAGGAAAACCAATGCAAGCTTAAGACATAGCAAGAAGGATTTCTGGCGCCGTTGCCGGGGAGGTCTTCGCTCAAGTCAAGACATACCAAGTACCCATCACAAACTCATCTCCCTCGCATTTAAATTATTTGCCATTTTCCTCTCGTTTCCCTCTCCCCCACTTCACCCTTACCATTTTATTTGCCCTCTCTTTCCCAATCTCTCTCTCTCTTTTTTGCTTGCCTTTTTCTGTTTGCTTGTGTGTTGGATTACTTGTTGCCATGGCGCAAGATAATATCAAATTGTGTGACTTCTACAATACCAATAATAATGATTTCCTTAGTTCTCCGATTGCTCCTCTTAATGATGTTGAGACTTGTGAAATCAATACTGCTTTGCTGAATCTTGTTATGAAAGATCAATTTGCCGGCCTTCCTAGTGAAGATGCCGCTACTCATCTAAACAACTTTGTTGATTTGTGTGATATGTAAAAGTAGAAAGATACGGATAATGATATTGTTAAATTGAAGTTATTTCCGTTTTCACTTAGAGATCGTGCTAAAGTTTGGTTTTCGTCTTTGCCTAAAAATAGTATTGATTCTTGGAACAAGTGCAAAGATGCTTTTATCTCTAAGTATTTTCCTACCGCTAAGATTATCACTCTTAGGAACGCTATTATGAATTTTAAACAAGTTGATCATGAGCATGTTGCCCAATCTTGGGAAAGAATGAAATTGATGATTCGCAATTGCCCTACTCATGGTTTGAATTGATGATCATGAGCTTTCACTCTTAGGAATACAAAATTTTTATGCCGGTTTGAACTTTGCTTCTAGAAATCTTTTAGATTCGGCCGCGGGAGGCAGGTTTATGGAAATCACGTTAGGAGATGCTAAAAAACTTCTTGATAATATTATGGCTAATTATTCTCAATGGCACACCGAAAGATCTACTAGTAAAAAAGTGCATGCTATAGAAGAAATCAATGTTTTGAGTGGAAAGATGGATAAACTTATGAAGTTGTTTGCTACTAAAAATACTCCTCTTGATCCCAATGATATGCCTTTGTCTACTTTGATTGAGAATAATAATGAATCTGTGGATGTGAATTTTGTTGGTAGGAATAGTTTTGGAAACAATGCTTATGGAGGAAACTTTAATTCTAGACCATCCCTAGTAATTCCTCTAATAATTATGGAAATTCCTACAATAATTCTTATGGTAATTTTAATAAGATGCCCTCTGATTTTGAGAATAGTGTGAAAGAATTTATGGTTTCTCAAAAGAATTTTAATGCTTTGCTTGAAGGAAAATTGCTCAAAGTTGATGATTTGGCTAGGAACATTGATAGACTTTCGCTTGATGTTGATTCTCTTAAACTTAGATCTACTCCTCCTAAGCATGATATCAATGAGTCTCTCAAAGCCATGGGAATTTCAATTTATGAGTGCAAGGAAAGAACCGCTAGATTGCGTGCTAAGAAAGATTGCTTTGTAAAGGCGTGTTCTTCTAGTTTCCATGAAAATAATGATGAAAATCTTAAAGTTATTGACGTGTCCCCTATTAGATCTTTGTTTTGCAATATGAATCTTGATAATAATGGGACTGGAGATGAGTCAACTTTAGTTGGAAGGCGTCCCAAGAATTCGGAGTTTTTAGATCTTGATGCTAAATTTGGTAAAAGTGGGATTGGAGAGGTCGTGACTTTAAATAGCATTGAACCCACTATCTCAGATTTCAAGGAATTTGACTATGATAATTGTTCTTTAGAAGTTTGTATTTCCTTGTTGCAATCCGTTGTTAATTCTCCTCATGCTTATAGTCAAAATAAAGCTTTTACCAAACATATGGTTGATGCCTTGATGCAATCTTGTGATGAAAAACTTAATTTGGAAGTTTCTATACCTAGAAAACTTACCGATGAGTGGGAACCTACTATAAAGATTAGAATTAAAGATCATGAGTGTTTTGCTTTGTGTGATTTGGGTGCTAGTGTTTCCACGATTCTGAAAACTTTATGTGACATTCTAGGTTTCCATGATCTTGATGATTGCTCTTTAAATTTGCACCTTGCGGATTCCACCATTAAAAAGCCAATGGGAAGGATCAATGATGTTCTCATTGTTGCAAATAGAAATTTTGTGCCCGTAGATTTTATCGTTCTTGATATAGATTGCAATCTTTCTTGCCCTATTATTCTTGGTAGACCTTTCCTTAGAACGATTGGCTCGATTATTGATATGAAGGAAGGGAATATTAGATTCCAATTTCCATTAAAGAAAGGCATGGATAACTTTACAAGAAAGAAAGTTAAATTACCTTATGAATCTATCATGTGGGCTACTTATGAATTGAGTGCCAAAGATGACACTACTTAGATCTATCTTCGCTTTTATGCCTAGCTAGGGGCGTTAAACGATAGCGCTAGTTGGGAGGCAACCCAATTTTATTTGTGTTTTTTGTTTTTGTTTCTGTTTAGTAATAAATTTTGCATCTACCTTCTGTTTAGATGTGTTTTTATGTTTTAATTAGTGTTTGTGCCAAGTAGAACCTATAGGATAACCTACGGTGATAGTTCATTTGATTCTGCTGAAAAACAGAAACTTTGCACGCACGAAATTAGTTTTGTTAAATCACATAGACGTGATTTTGCGTCGCTTCTTTTTTCTTCTGATCAATAGACAAATTGCCCAGGATTTCCTATTTTGGTAGGAATTTTAGAGTTCCAGAAGTTTGCGTTAGTTATAGATTGCTACAGACTGTTCTGTTTTTGACAGATTCTGTTTTTTGGTGTGTTGTTTGCTTATTTTGATGCATCTATGGCTAGTATTAAGTGGTATGAACCATAGAGAACTTGGAATACAGTAGGTTTAACACCAAAATAAATAAAGAATGAGTTCATTACAGTACCTTATGTGATGTTTTTTTTCTTACACTAACGGAGCTTATAAGATTTCCTATTGAGTTTTGTGTTGTGAAGTTTTCAAGTTTTGGGTAAAGATTTGATGTATGGAATAAGGAGTGGCAAAAGCCTAAGCTTGGGGATGCCCAAGGCACCCCAAGATATTCAAGAATAGCCAAAAGCCTAAGCTTGGGGATGCCCCAGGAAGGCATCCCCTCTTTCGTCTTCGTTCATTGGTAACTTTACTTGGAGCTATATTTTTATTCGCCACATGATATGTGTTTTGCTTGGAGCGTCGTGTATTATATTAGTATTTGCTTTTTAGTTTTCCACAATCATCCTTACTGTACACACCTTTTGTGAGAATCCTACTTGATTGAAATTTATTAGAATATGCTATGTGCTTCACTTATATCTTTTGAGCTTGATAGTTTTTGCTCTAGTGCTTCACTTATATCTTTTAGAGCACGACGGTGGCTTAATTTTGTAGAAATTGCTAGTCTCTCATGCTTGTGACGCCCCCGATTCAATCGTACACTAATCATGCACGCAAATATGTACGATCAAGATCAGGGACTCACGGGAAGATATCACAACACAACTCTACAAATAAAATAAGTCATACAAGCATCATAATACAAGCCAGGGGCCTCGAGGGCTCGAATACAAGTGCTCGATCATAGACGAGTCAGCGGAAGCAACAATATCTGAGTACAGACATAAGTTAAACAAGTTTGCCTTAAGAAGGCTAGCACAAACTGGGATACAGATCGAAAGAGGCGCAGGCCTCCTGCCTGGGATCCTCCTAAACTACTCCAGGTCGTCGTCAGCGGGCAGCACGTAGTAGTAGGCACCTCCGGTGTAGTAGGGGTCGTCGTCGACGGTGGCGTCTGGCTCCTGGACTCCAGCATCTGGTTGCGACAACCAGAAAGAAAGGAAAGGGGAAAAAGGGGGAGAAAGCAACCGTGAGTACTCATCCAAAGTACTCGCAAGCAAGGAACTACACTACATATGCATGGGTATATGTGTAAAGGGCCATATCAGTGGACTGAACTGCAGAATGCCAGAATAAGAGGGGGATAGCTAGTCTTATCGAAGACTACGCTTCTGGTCACCTTCGTCTTGCAACAGGCAGAAGAGGGTAGGTCGAAGTCCTCCAAGTAGCATCTCCAAGTAACATCTCATAGCATAATCCTACCCGGCGATCCCCTCCTCATATCCCTGAGGTAGAGCGACCACCGGTTGTATCTGGCACTTGGAAGGGTGTGTTTTATTAAGTATCCGGTTCTAGTTGTCATAAGGTCAAGGTACAACTCCAAGTCGTCCTGTTACCGAAGATCACGGCTATTCGAATAGATTAACTTCCCTGCAGGGGTGCACCACATAACCCAACACGCTCGATCCCATTTGGCCGGACACACTTTCCTGGGTCATGCCCGGCCTCGGAAGATCAACACGTCGCAGCCCCACCTAGGCACAACAGAGAGGCCAGCACGCCGGTCTAAACCTAAGCGCGCAGGGGTCTGGGCCCATCGCCCTGAGCACACATGCACGTTGCGAGGGCGGCCGGAAGCAGACCTAGCCTAGTAGGCGTTCCAGTCCAATCCGGCGCGCGCCGCTCCGTCGCTGACGTCTGAAGTGCTTCGGCTGATACCACGACGTCGGGATACCCATAACTACTCCCACGTAGATGGTTAGTGCGTATAGGCTCGTAGCCGACTCAGATCAAATACCAAGATCTCGTTAAGCGTGTTAAGTATCCGCGAACGCCGAACAGGGCCAGGCCCACCTCTCTCCTAGGCGGTCTCAACCTGCCCTGTCGCTCCGCCACAAAGATCCACACAGAGGGCCGTCGGGACAAAGGTCCTTTCAGCCCCCAATCCGTGAATCACTCGCGGGTACTCTTCGAGCTGACCCGACTTTAGTCACCATCTGTATAGTATGTATGTATGTATAGTATATACCCGTGATCACCTCCCGAGTGATCACGGCCCAATAGTATAGCAAGGCAGACTGACAAGAATGTAGGGCCAATGATGATAAACTAGCATCCTATACTAAGCATTTAGGATTGCAGGTAAGGTATCAACAGGTGTAGCAACAATGTCAGGCTATGCATCAGAATAGGATCAACGGAAAGCAGTAACATGCTACACTACTCTAATGCAAGCAGTATAGAGAAGAATAGGCGATATCTGGTGATCAAGGGGGGGGCTTGCCTGGTTGCTCTGGCAAGAGAGAGGGGTCGTCAACTCCGTAGTCGAACTGGGCAGCAGCAGCGTCGGTCTCGTAGTCTACCGGAGATAAGAGGGGGAAGAAACAATGAATACCAAGTAAACAGATGCATATCGATGCATGACATGCCAAGAAGCGATGCTAGGCGTGCCCTAACGTGGTATGAGGTGGTACTGGTTAAGGGGGAATCATCCGGGAAAGTATTCCCGGTGTTTCGTGTTTTCGGGCAGAGGAGCCGGAGGGGGAAAGTTGCGGGTTCGATAGGTTAGGGGGGTGTGGCGGACGAACGGACTGCGTATCCGAATTCGTCCCGTCGTTCTGAGCAACTTTCATGTTGAAAATATTTTAATCCGAGTTACGGATTAAAAGATATGATTTTTAAAAGATTTTAACAATTTTGGAATTTAATTATTTATTTAATTAATTTAAAAAAAAAGGTATTTATGACGTCAGCATGATGTCATGCTGACGTCAGCAGTCAACAGGGGTTGACTGAGTCAACCCTGACATGTGGGTCCAGTGGGACCCACCTGTCATTCTCTATTTAGGTTAATTAGGGTTTAGGTTAATCTAATTACAGTTTAATTAATCTTAACTAGTTAATTAATTTAATTAAACCGGATTAATTAACTTAATTAATTAATTAATTAATTAATAATTTTATTTAATCATTTTAATTTTATTAATTATATTTATTGTTTTTATTTATTTTATTATTTAATATTTTTTTTTATCCCCTTTCTTTTTTTTAACGTTCTGGGGCGGGGCCCCCTAGTCAGTGGCCCGGGGGGGGGGGGCTAGCGGCCACAGGGCGGTGCGGGTTCGGGCGCAACCCGCACCCGTTCGTTCGGGCGCACGCCCAGGAGGGTGGGCGGAGCCGGCAGGGCGAGGGGAGCAGGGGAGGCCGGTGGCCACGGCGAGGCGCCGGCCACGGCAGGGCGGACGGTCGCCGGAGGAGGGCGCCGAGAGGAGGCCGCGGCCCGGGGCGGCAACAAGTGCGGCCGGGCGCGCGCGGGCGACGACGGGAGGGTGTGCGAAGTGCGGGCGCACGGCTTGCGCCGGTGGCCGTGGCCGGAGCGCGGGGGCTCGCCGGGATCCGCCGGCAGGAGGAGCCAGTCGAGGAGGCGCGCTAGGGAGGGGAGAAGAGGCGCGGCGGGGCGCGTCTTGAGGCCGGACGGGGCAGGCGCGGGCGGAGGCGTCGAGGGCTCGGGGCGGCCGGCGTGGTACGGCGCCGTGAGGCCAGGCGGGGACGGCCGGAGCCGGCGACGGGGGGGCTCCGGGCGACGGCGTCGTTCGGGAGGGGGAGAGGGGAGCGACGGGGGGGGGGGGAGTGGGCGAAGCTCACAGGGGGTCCGCGGGGTCTAGGAGGCGGGCGCGGTGGAGCTTGGAGGCGACCGGCGAGGAGGGAGTCGGGGAGGCGGCCGCCGGCGTCGGGGAGGGGGTCCGGTGAGGCGGGGGAGGTCGGGGACGATCCCGCGGCGGCGGGTGCCCCGCGCGTGGGGCGACGGTGTGGAGGGGGGTCCGGACGGCGGCGAGGGGCGCAGGGGGGCGGAGGCGACCGGTGTCGGAGCGGCGGGGGCCGCCGGCGATGAGGGAGGACGAGGGGGACCGGGATCGGGCGGGGGCCGATCCGGATCGGCGCGAGGGGGAAAAAGGGGATCGGGGGGGAGGAGTGGTTGCGGCTAGGGTTGCGGGGGGGGGGGGATAAGGAGAGGAGTGGGGTTGGCCGGTTGGGCCTTTGGCCGGTTGGGCCGGCCTGTTCGGGCGGCGGAGGCCAGCTGGGCCACTTGGCCCAGCGGGGGGGGGGTGTCTGTTGTTTTTTGTTTTGTTTTTATTATTTATTTTCCCTTCTGTTTTATTCAATTTAAAATATCTATGCATTTTATAAAAATGTGTTTACTTCACCATAATTATCTTTGTAATATTTGACAACCACCGAACAATTTTATTTTAAATTTTGAAAACTTTTATTGTTTTCATCAATTTTGAATTTTGAATTTGAACGGTTTCGAATTATTGCGAGGATAGCAACAGTAATCGGGATGACGTGCCATGATTAGCGTGGGATTACTGTAGCAAGATTATCCGGGCGTTACAAATCTCCTCCACTACAAGAAATCTCGTCCCGAGATTTAGGAGGTAGAAGGAAACAGTGCGGGGTATTCATCACGAAGACGATCCTCGCGTTCCCAGGTGGCTTCGTCTTCAGAGTGATTCGACCACTGGACCTTCAGGAACTTGATCGCCTTCTGACGTGTGCGGCGTTCAGCTTGGTCGAGAATGCGGACCGGATGCTCTTTATAGGAGAGGTCCTGTTGCAATTCGAGCACTTCATGATCCACAGCTCGGATTGGGTCCTTGAAGCAACGGCGGAGTTGTGACACATGGAACACATCGTGAACCTGAGAAAGGTTCGGCGGAAGCTCCAATTGATATGCCACTTTTCCACGCCTCTCGAGAATAGTGAATGGGCCAATATAGCGAGGAGCTAGCTTGCCCTTGATCCCGAAGCGGTGAGCACCCTTCATTGGTGTAACGCGAAGATAGGCCTTTTCGCCAGGTTGATAGACCATGTCTTTATGATGACGGTCATAATTACTCTTTTGGCGTGACTGAGCAGTCTTGAGATTCTCGCGAATAATGCGGACTTGATCTTCGGCATGTTGGATAATATCCGGACCAAAGAGTGGACGTTCCCCAGTTTCTGACCAGTTCAGAGGGGTTCGGCACTTTCGTCCATATAACACTTCGAAGGGGGCCATCTTCAGTCTAGCTTGATAGCTATTATTATAAGAGAACTCAGCATACGGAAGAGATTCCTCCCATTTCTTGCCGAAGGAAATAACACAAGCTCGAAGCATGTCTTCGAGAACTTGGTTGACACGTTCAACTTGCCCTTGTGACTGAGGATGAAAAGCAGTGCTGAAAGACAGATGAGTGCCCATAGCTTCTTGGAAACTTGCCCAGAATCTTGAAGTGAATAAACTGCCACGGTCTGAACTGATAACCAATGGAATACCGTGAAGCGAGACAATTCTGGTCATGTAGAGGTTTGCAAGTTGACTAGCAGTGATCATTTCCTTGACAGCCAGAAAATGTGCAACTTTAGAAAGTCGGTCAATGACGACAAGAATAGCATCATTGCCTTTCTGCGATTTGGGGAATCCAGTGACGAAGTCCATTTCAACATGGTCCCATTTCCATTCAGGAATAGAGATAGGTTGCAGAGTTCCAGCAGGCCTTTGATGTTCTGCTTTGATACGACGGCAAACGTCACATTCAGCAACATAACGAGCAATGTCTTGCTTCATGTTAGACCACCAGAATCTCTGGCGGATGTCTTGATACATCTTCGTACTACCAGGATGGATACATAGAGGCGTATCATGAGCTTCTTTCATAACCTCCTGAGTCATATTCAGGTTTTCCTTCTTACACGGCACCACTAGGCGGCCTTTGAAGTACAAGGCGCCATCATCAGCAATAGTGAAGGATGAGGGACTTCCTTCTTTGAGGTCTTGCTTAATCTTGTAGACTTCAGAGTCAAATCCCTGCATTGTCTTTATGGTGCCCACGAGATCGGGTTCAATAGCCAGGGTATAGAGGGAACCCTGGGAAACAACACGGAGATTCATCTTGCGGAACTCCGGAGGAGGGGGAGCGAGTGCACCCGGAGGAACAATATGGAGGTTTAGCTTTCTGAATTCTTCAACAAGTGAGGGCTGAACTTTGTGAACCTGGAGGTGGTTGCAGTAAGACTTGCGGCTCAAGGCATCAGCCATTACATTAGCCTTGCCTGGGGTATAGGAAATACCCAAATCAAAGTCTGCAACAGTCTCCATCCATCTCTGCTGACGGAGGTTCAGGTCTGGCTGAGTAAATAGATACTTCAGACTTTGGTGGTCAGTGAAGATCTCGCAACGATTACCGAGTAGGTAATGTCGCCACTGTTTTAGTGCATGAATGACAGCAGCAAGTTCGAGGTCGTGAACTGGGTAGTTCTCTTCGTGAGGGCGCAATTGACGAGAGGCATAAGCAACCACTTTGCGCTCTTGCATTAGGACACAGCCTAATCCTTGACGGGAAGCGTCGCAGTAAATGACGAAGTCCTTCTTAGTATCAGGTGGAGCTAGTACTGGGGCAGAAGTCAACTTGTCTTTGAGTGCCTGGAAGCTTTCCTGACATTTGTCTGTCCATTGGAACTTGACGCCCTTATGCAATAGGTTAGTCAGAGGCCTGGCAATCTTGGAGAAGTTCTCGACGAATCGACGGCAGTAGCTGGCGAGACCGAGAAAACTTCTGACTTGCTTAACGTTCTTCGGAGGAGTCCAATCGAGAATAGCCTGAACTCGTTCAGGGTTGACGGCAATACCATCCTTAGAGATGACATGCCCGAGATAGGTTACTTCGGGAAGCCAGAATTCACATTTGGAGAACTTGGCATAAAGTTGATGCTCTCGTAGCTTTTCCAGCACGAGGCGAAGATGTTCAGCATGTTCCTCTTCGTTCTTGGAAAATACCAGAATATCATCCAGATAAACCACGACGAACTTGTCGAGGTAATCCATGAATATATAGTTCATCAGGCGAGAGAAGGTGGCTGGAGCATTGGTTAAGCCGAAAGACATGACGGTGTACTCGTATGAACCATAACGAGTCACAAAGGCGGTCTTGGGGATATCTTCCTCACGAACACGGATCTGGTGGTAACCCAACCTCAAGTCGAGTTTAGAGAACACTGATGATCCAGCCAATTGATCATACAGATCATTGATCCGAGGAAGAGGATACTTATTCTGAATGGTAGCTTGATTTATAGGACGGTAGTCTTGGACCAATCGGTTTGTCCCATCTTTCTTCTTGACAAAGAGAGAAGGTGCTCCCCAAGGAGAGCAACTTGGGCGAATGAAACCACTTCGAAGAGATTTATCGATTTCCTCCTTAAGCTCAAGGAGTTCATGCGGCGGCATCTTGTAGGGTCGCTTGGCTATAGGAGTGGTGCCTGGTTTCAAGTCGATGACGAATTCGACAGCTCTAGCAGGGGGAATCCCTGGGAGTTCTTCAGGAAAGACGTCTAAGGAATTCACGCACGACGGGAATGTTTTCAATGCCCTCAAGTGGTGCAGCGTTCAATGCGTTTAAGGCATAAAGTCTGGCCTCGGCATTCCGAACCAGATGAGCATCGTAGCTAATTATTTCATCAGAAGGGTGTAGCAGATGGACGGTCTTGGTGGCGCAAACGATAGAAGCAGTATGCGCCTTTAACCAATCCATTCCCAGAATGAGATCAATGCTACAGGACTTCAGTACGATGGGAGAGACAAGGAATTCCAGTCCTTCAATTTCTACAGGGACGTCGTTGCAAATCATGGAGGTTCGACATTGGCCCGCAGGGGTGTGCACTAATAGAGAAGCGTTCATGTCTTCACTTTTAATGCCATGCATGAATGCAAAATCTTCTGACATGAATGAATGCGATGCTCCTGTATCAAATAAAACAGATGCTGGTACTGAATTTACGAGGAGTGTACCCATCACAGTAGCAGGCTGGTCTCGAGCTTCATTCAGATCAATGTGGTTGGCATGAACACGGCCATAAGACTTGGCATTGTTGTTGCGGGCCTGGTTGTTCCCACGGCCAGTTGCTGGAAGGGCCAGTTGATTCTGTTTCTGGTTGCATTCCCTAGCACGGTGCCCTGGTTGTCCGCACCTGAAGCACAACCCATTCTCGGGGGTAGGAACAGGAGCTTGGGGTGGTGGAGCTGGAAGCCTCGGCTGCCTAGTTGGAGCAGCCGGCAGACGAGGTGCAGCATAAGACTGCCTTGGGGCAGGTGCATTTGGACGGTACATGCTGTTCGGGATCCATATCTTACGCTTCTGCGAGGGCGGGCCCGAAGATGAGCCCGTGTCACGGTTGCGCCTTTGAGAGCTCTGGTGTTCTTGCAGACCAGTCTCGACATTGATGGCCTTGTTCACCAAGGTGGCGAAATCGGCAAAGTCATGCACTAGAAGTGTGAGCTTGATGTCAGCTTGAAGGCCTTCACGGAACTTCTCCTGTCTGCGAGCATCAGTTGCAATGTCTTCTTCAGCATAGCGGGATAAGTCCAGAAACTCCCGCTGATAAGCTTCAACAGTCTTGTTGCCTTGGGTGAGGTTGCGAAACTCACGCTTCTTCCTGTCCATGATTCCCTGAGGAATGAAGCGGGCACGGAAGGCAGCCTGAAAGTCTGGCCAGGAGATGATTGTCCCAACTGGCAGAGTACGCCTGTGGCTGTCCCACCATTGAGCTGCGGGTCCCTTCAGGAAGAAGGAAGCAAAAGTGACATAGCTGGCAGGGGCTACATCAGCAGACTCCATCTCATAGGTGATGTCACGGAGCCAGTCATCAGCATCCAGCGGCTGGGTTGAGCTGCGGTACACACTTGGGTTGAGGCGTATGAAATCCTGCAGAGTTGTTGTGTTTGGATGCTGGTTCATATTGGGGCGAGGAAACTGAGCCATCATGTTTTCCATGAACTGGCGATTCATCTCAAGCTGTTGGATCATACCAGCCATGTACTCAGGCGGTGGTGGGAAGTTGCCACCACGACCACGACCAGCTGGTCTAACCATCCTGCTAATATATAACAGGGGTAGTTCAGTATTGAGAAATTTGCATAGACAAGAGTCATTCATGATGAAACATGCATAATGAAAGGAGCACGACAGATACCACATAGATAGTCGGCATAACTTACAAAAGGGGTCGGACATAGAGTTCAGTACACAGAGTTCCGTACATAGACTAAGTCATCATAGGCGGCACGCAGGCTCGCGAGTGCATCTAAGACTAATGAGCAAGACTACATCAGTCCCAGGAGGTACTGTGAAGGTAGCTGTAACCTGACAGCTGGTAGTGAGGCAACGGATAGTCCTCCACGTCAGTGGCCTGGGGGCCGCGGATACTCTGGTGTAGAACCCGACGCTCAGGTGGCAGAAGAGGACCAAGTGCGGGAGAGTAGCCTCCCACCTCTGGCCATCCGACACCGTGGGGCATCACGGTCCTGGCTGGGTAGATCGCAGAACGCGGCAGCTGTCCAGACCGGACAAAGGGGTGCAACCGCGTCAGAGCCCTGTAAAGGTGCTGACGAGTGGTGTACAACTCGTGGCGAAGAGCTCTGTTAGCTCGGTCCAGCCCATCAGCATGCAGAACCAGGCGCTGATGGTGGAAAGGCTCTCGGGTGACGGTGGAGTAGGCGGCAGTGTAGTATCCCTCCGCACCAACGTCAGATGCGATAGGAATGTGCCTGAAAGGGGAAGTGTCCAATGCCTGATACTCTCCACGAAGACGTGTCAGAGCAGCATGAGCCGCATCGTGGACTGCCATCTCGATGGTCACTCCAACACCATGAGCGGTGTGCAGCACGGTAGTGGACTCATACTCCCGAGAGTAGAGGTGGACGATGGCACGGTACTGCTCCTGGTTAAAGTCCTGGTACTCCTCGTAGACGGTGTACTCAGGGTGCCAGCGATAACCCAGATAGGTCATCATATCAGCTAGCACAGCAGGTGATCCTGAGGCACCAATGGCCGCAGTGTGGCGCACGACCTGCCTCGCGGGTTCCATCTGAAAACAAAGATGTTTCAATGGAGTCAAATGACAACACGGGCACTATTCAAAATGCTATCCTGCAGAATAACTATGGCTTATCCAACTTTGGGGTGAACGTGGTAACGGGATCCTAATGTCAGAGTTAGTAAATTCGTTTAACCCGAGTAGAAAAGAGTTCAGAGTCCCAGAGTAAAGGTCGAGGAGTAAAAGATCCTAGTACCACCCAATGGCGACGTGGGCCCATGGGCCACACAGCCAAGTTAGTAAAAGTTTTTCAACGACTAGACTCGACTTCGGCCAAGGAGTGTGGAAGGGGGATTCCTACAGGCAGTCGGCTCTGATACCAACTTGTGACGCCCCCGATTCAATCGTACACTAATCATGCACGCAAATGTGTACGATCAAGATCAGGGACTCACGGGAAGATATCACAACACAACTCTACAAATAAAATAAGTCATACAAGCATCATAATACAAGCCAGGGGCCTCGAGGGCTCGAATACAAGTGCTCGATCATAGACGAGTCAGCGGAAGCAACAATATCTGAGTACAGACATAAGTTAAACAAGTTTGCCTTAAGAAGGCTAGCACAAACTGGGATACAGATCGAAAGAGGCGCAGGCCTCCTGCCTGGGATCCTCCTAAACTACTCCAGGTCGTCGTCAGCGGGCAGCACGTAGTAGTAGGCACCTCCGGTGTAGTAGGGGTCGTCGTCGACGGTGGCGTCTGGCTCCTGGACTCCAGCATCTGGTTGCGACAACCAGAAAGAAAGGAAAGGGGAAAAAGGGGGGAGAAAGCAACCGTGAGTACTCATCCAAAGTACTCGCAAGCAAGGAACTACACTACATATGCATGGGTATATGTGTAAAGGGCCATATCAGTGGACTGAACTGCAGAATGCCAGAATAAGAGGGGGATAGCTAGTCTTATCGAAGACTACGCTTCTGGTCACCTTCGTCTTGCAACAGGCAGAAGAGGGTAGGTCGAAGTCCTCCAAGTAGCATCTCCAAGTAACATCTCATAGCATAATCCTACCCGGCGATCCCCTCCTCATATCCCTGAGGTAGAGCGACCACCGGTTGTATCTGGCACTTGGAAGGGGGTGTTTTATTAAGTATCCGGTTCTAGTTGTCATAAGGTCAAGGTACAACTCCAAGTCGTCCTGTTACCGAAGATCACGGCTATTCGAATAGATTAACTTCCCTGCAGGGGTGCACCACATAACCCAACACGCTCGATCCCATTTGGCCGGACACACTTTCCTGGGTCATGCCCGGCCTCGGAAGATCAACACGTCGCAGCCCCACCTAGGCACAACAGAGAGGCCAGCACGCCGGTCTAAACCTAAGCGCGCAGGGGTCTGGGCCCATCGCCCTGAGCACACCTGCACGTTGCGAGGGCGGCCGGAAGCAGACCTAGCCTAGTAGGCGTTCCAGTCCAATCCGGCGCGCGCCGCTCCGTCGCTGACGTCTGAAGTGCTTCGGCTGATACCACGACGTCGGGATACCCATAACTACTCCCACGTAGATGGTTAGTGCGTATAGGCTCGTAGCCAGACTCAGATCAAATACCAAGATCTCGTTAAGCGTGTTAAGTGTCCGCGAACGCCGAACAGGGCCAGGCCCACCTCTCTCCTAGGCGGTCTCAACCTGCCCTGTCGCTCCGCCACAAAGATCCACACAGAGGGCCGTCGGGACAAAGGTCCTTTCAGCCCCCAATCCGTGAATCACTCGCGGGTACTCTTCGAGCTGACCCGACTTTAGTCACCATCTGTATAGTATGTATGTATGTATAGTATATACCCGTGATCACCTCCCGAGTGATCACGGCCCAATAGTATAGCAAGGCAGACTGACAAGAATGTAGGGCCAATGATGATAAACTAGCATCCTATACTAAGCATTTAGGATTGCAGGTAAGGTATCAACAGGTGTAGCAACAATGTCAGGCTATGCATCAGAATAGGATCAACGGAAAGCAGTAACATGCTACACTACTCTAATGCAAGCAGTATAGAGAAGAATAGGCGATATCTGGTGATCAAGGGGGGGGCTTGCCTGGTTGCTCTGGCAAGAGAGAGGGGTCGTCAACTCCGTAGTCGAACTGGGCAGCAGCAGCGTCGGTCTCGTAGTCTACCGGAGAGAAGAGGGGGAAGAAACAATGAATACCAAGTAACCAGATGCATATCGATGCATGACATGCCAAGAAGCGATGCTAGGCGTGCCCTAACGTGGTATGAGGTGGTACTGGTTAAGGGGGAATCATCCGGGAAAGTATTCCCGGTGTTTCGTGTTTTCGGGCAGAGGAGCCGGAGGGGGAAAGTTGCGGGTTCGATAGGTTAGGGGGGTGTGGCGGACGAACGGACTGCGTATCCGAATTCGTCCCGTCGTTCTGAGCAACTTTCATGTTGAAAATATTTTAATCCGAGTTACGGATTAAAAGATATGATTTTTAAAAGATTTTAACAATTTTGGAATTTAATTATTTATTTAATTAATTAAAATTAAAAAAAGGTATTTATGACGTCAGCATGATGTCATGCTGACGTCAGCAGTCAACAGGGGTTGACTGAGTCAACCCTGACATGTGGGTCCAGTGGGACCCACCTGTCATTCTCTATTTAGGTTAATTAGGGTTTAGGTTAATCTAATTACAGTTTAATTAATCTTAACTAGTTAATTAATTTAATTAAACCGGATTAATTAACTTAATTAAGTAATTAATTAATTAATAATTTTATTAAATCATTTTAATTTTATTAATTATATTTATTGTTTTTATTTATTTTATTATTTAATATTTATTTTTTTATCCCCTTTCTTTTTTTTTAACGTTCTGGGGCGGGGCCCCCTAGTCAGTGGCCCGGGGGGGGGGGGGCTAGCGGCCACAGGGCGGTGCGGGTTCGGGCGCAACCCGCACCCGTTCGTTCGGGCGCACGCCCAGGAGGGTGGGCGGAGCCGGCAGGGCGAGGGGAGCAGGGGAGGCCGGTGGCCACGGCGAGGCGCCGGCCACGGCAGGGCGGACGGTCGCCGGAGGAGGGCGCCGAGAGGAGGCCGCGGCCCGGGGCGGCGACAAGTGCGGCCGGGCGCGCGCGGGCGACGACGGGAGGGTGTGCGAAGTGCGGGCGCACGGCTTGCGCCGGTGGCCGTGGCCGAAGCGCGGGGGCTCGCCGGGATCCGCCGGCAGGAGGAGCCAGTCGAGGAGGCGCGCTAGGGAGGGGAGAAGAGGCGCGGCGGGGCGCGTCTTGAGGCCGGACGGGGCAGGCGCGGGCGGAGGCGTCGAGGGCTCGGGGCGGCCGGCGTGGTACGGCGCCGTGAGGCCAGGCGGGGACGGCCGGAGCCGGCGACGGGGGGCTCCGGACGACGGCGTCGTTCGGGAGGGGGAGAGGGGAGCGACGGGGGGGGGGGGGGGGGAAGTGGGCGAAGCTCACAGGGGGTCCGCGGGGTCTAGGAGGCGGGCGCGGTGGAGCTTGGAGGCGACCGACGAGGAGGGAGTCGGGGAGGCGGCCGCCGGCGTCGGGGAGGGGGTCCGGTGAGGCGGGGGAGGTCGGGGACGATCCCGCGGCGGCGGGTGCCCCGCGCGTGGGGCGACAGTGTGGAGGGGGTGTCCGGACGGCGGCGAGGGGCGCAGGGGGCGGAGGCGACCGGTGTCGGAGCGGCGGGGGCCGCCGGCGATGAGGGGAGGACGAGGGGGACCGGGATCGGGCGGGGGCCGATCCGGATCGGCGCGAGGGGGAAAAAGGGGATCGGGGGGAGGAGTGGTTGCGGCTAGGGTTGCGGGGGGATAAGGAGAGGAGTGGGTTGGCCGTTGGGCCTTTGGCCGGTTGGGCCGGCCTGTTCGGGCGGCGGAGGCCAGCTGGGCCCTTGGCCCAGCGGGGGGGGGGTGTCTGTTGTTTTTTGTTTCTGTTTTTTTTTATTTTCCTTCTGTTTTATTCAATTTAAAATATCTATGCATTTTATAAAAATGTGTTTACTTCACCATAATTATCTTTGTAATATTTGACAACCACCGAACAATTTTATTTTAAATTTTGAAAACTTTTATTGTTTTCATCAATTTTGAATTTTGAATTTGAACGGTTTCGAATTATTGCGAGGATAGTTAACAGTAATCGGATGACGTGCCAGTGTTAGGGTGAGTTACTGTAGCAAGATTATCCGGGCGTTACAATGCTTCACTTATATTATTTTGAGAGTATTTTTGAACATCAAGGTATTTTCTATGGTTATAAAATTGGTCCTAGAATGGTAGGCATCCAAGTTGGGTATAATAAAAACTATCATAGGAAGTAATTGGATGCTATGATCAATTTGATAATTGATAATTGTTTTGAGATATGGACGTAGTGATATTAAATTCATGCTAGTTGGGTGATTATGAATTTAAACAATGCTTGTGTTGAAGTTAGAAAGTCCCGTAGCATGCATGTATGGTTAAAGTTGTGTAAAAAAATTTGAAACATGAAATGTACCTGGCTTGTGCATCCTTATGAGTGGCGGTCGGGGACGAGCGATGGTCTTTCCCTACCAATCTACCCCTCTAGGAGCATGCGCGTAGTGATTGATTTTTGATGACTTCTAAATTTTTGCAATAAGTATATGAGTTCTTTTGACTAATGTTGAGTCCATGGATTATACGCACTTTTACCTTTCCATCATTGCTAGCCTCTTCGGTACCGTGCATTGCCCTTTCTCACCTTGAGAGTTGGTGCAAACTTCGCCGGTGCATCCAAACCCTGTGATACGATACGCTCTATCACACATAAACCTCCGTATATCTTCCTCATACCTACCTATTATGGCATTTCCATATCCATTCCGAGATATATGGCCATGCAACTTTCCACCGTTCCGTTCATCATCATGACACACATTACTTTTATCATATTGCCATTGAATGCTCATGTAGTTGACATCGTATTTGTGGCAAAGCCACCATGCATAATTTTTCATACATGTCACTCTCGATTCATTGCACCATCCCGGTACACCGCCGGAGGCATTCATATAGAGTCATATCTTGTTCTAGTTTCGAGTTATAATTCTTGTGTTGTAATCAATAAAAGTGTGATGATCATCATTATTAGAGCATTGTCCCAAAGAAAAAAAAGGAAAAAAAAGGAGAAAGGCCAAAAAAGGAAGGCCCAAAAAAAAGAGCAAAAAAAACAAAAAGAAAAGAAAAAAAATAAAATAAATAAAAAGGGGCAATGTTACTATCTCTTTTTCCACACTTGTGCTTCAAAGTAGCATCATGTTTTTCTTATAGCGAGTCTCATATATTGTGCTTCAAAGTAGCACCATGATCTTCATATAGTGAGTCTCATATGTTGTCACTTTCATATACTAGTGGGACTTCTTCATTATAGAACTTGGCTTGTATATTCCTACGATGGGCTTCCTCAAATGCCCTAGGTCTTCGTGAGCAAGCAAGTTGGATGCACACCCACTTGTTTTCTGTTGAGCATTCATTTATAGCTCTAGTGCATCCGTTGCATGGCAATCCCTACTCCTCATGTTGACATCAATTGATGGGTATCTCCATAGCCCGTTGATTATCCTCGTTAATGTGAGACTTTCTCCTTTTTTGTCTTCTCCACACAATCCCCATCATCATATTCTATTCCACCCATAGTGCTATATCCATGGCTCATGCTCATGTATGCAGTGAAGGTTGAAAAAGTTTGAGATTATTTAAGTACGAAACAATTGCTTGGCTTGTCATCGAGGGTGTAGAATTTGGGAACATTTTTGTGTGACGAAAATGAAGCATAGCCTAACTATATGATTTTGTAGGGATGAACTTTCTTTAGCCATGTTATTTTGAGAAGACATGATTGCTTTGATTAGTATGCTTGAAGTATTACTATTTCTTTTATCAATATGAACTTTTATTTTGAATCATTTGGATCTGAACATTCATGCCACAATAAAGAAAATTACATTGAGAATTATGCTAGGTAGCATTCCACATCAAAATTCTGTTTTTATCATTTACCTACTCGAGGACGAGCATGAATTAAGCTTGGGGATGCTTGATACGTCTCCAACATATCTATAATTTTTTATTGTTCCATGCTATTATATTACCCCTTTTGGATGTTTATGGCCTTTTATTTTACACATTTATATCATTTTTGGAACTAACCTACTAACCGGAAGGCCCAGCCTGTATTGCTGTTTTTTGCCTATTTCAGTATTTCGAAGAAAAGGAATATCAAACGGATCCACGAATGAAACCTTCGGGAGCGTGATTTTTGGAACGAACGTGATCCGGAGAACTTGGAGTGCATGTCAAGAAGCGAACGAGGCAGCCAGGAGATAGAAGGGCGCGCCCACCCCTCCTTGGCGCGTCCCCTGTCTCCTGGGCCCCACGAGCGACCACTGACGTACTTCTTCCTCCTATATATACCTACATACCCCGAAAACATCCAGGGAGCCAACGAAAAACAATTTCCACCACCGTAACCTTCTGTATCCGCGAGATCCCATCTTGGAGCCTTCACTGGCGCTCCGCCGGAGGGGGAATCGACCACGGAGGGCTTCTACATCAACACCATAGCCCCTCCGATGAGTTGCGAGTAGTTTACCTCAGACCTTCGGGTCCATAGTTATTAGCTAGATGGCTTCTTCTCTCTTTTTGGATCTCAATACAATGTCCCCCCCTCTCTTGTGGAGATCTATTTGATGTAGCTCTTTTTGCGGTGTGTTTGTCGAGATCCGATGAATTGTGGGTTTATGATCAAGTTTATCTATGAGAAATATTTGAATCTTCTCTGAATTCTTTTATGTATGATTGCAAGTCTCTTCGAATTATCAGTTTGGTTTGGCCTACTAGATTGATCTTTCTTGCCATGGGAGAAGTGCTTAGCTTTGGGTTCAATCTTGCGGTGTCCTTACCCAGTGTCAGAAAGGGTTGCAAGGCACGTATTGTATTGTTGCCATCGAGGATAAAAAGATGGGGTTTATATCATATTGCTTGAGTTTATCCCTCTACATCATGTCATCTTGCTTAATGCGTTACTCTGTTCTTATGAACTTAATAGTCTAGATGCATGCTGGATAGCGATCGATGTGTGGGGTAATAGTAGTAGATGCAGGCAGGAGTCGGTCTACTTGTTGCGGACGTAATGCCTATATAGATGATCATGCCTAGATAATCTCATAATTATTCGCTTTTCTATCAATTGCTCGACAGTAATTTGTTCACCCACCGTAATACTTATGCTATCTTGAGAGAAGCCACTAGTGAAACCTATGGCCCCCGGGTCTATCTTTTATCATATAAGCTTTCAATCTACTTTTATTTGCATCTTTACTTTTTGCATCTATATTATAAAATACCAAAAATATATTTATCTTATCATACTATCTCTATCAGATCTCACTTTCACAAGTGGCCGTGAAGGGATTGACAACCCCTTTATTGCGTTGGTTGCGAGTTCTTTGTTTGTTTGTGTAGGTGCGTGGGACTTTTGAGGAGCCTCCTACTGGATTGATACCTTGGTTCCTAAAATTGAGGGAAATACTTACGCTACTATTGCTGCATCACCCTTTCCTCTTCAAGGAAAACCAACGCAAGCTCAAGACGTAGCACTCATCAACACTTCTGATGTTAACCTTGTAGGTTAGTTCATTGGTTATGGTCATCGAGGGTGATTCCTCCTTCTCCACCCCCAATAACGACACTGTCGTGTAACCCCTCAAGTATGAACCTCGAGGGTGGTTCCTCCTATGTTCACCTTGATGATTACATCGAGTGGAATCTCCCAAGGGTGATTCCTCAGGGTTTCCCCCTGGTGTTTGGACACACGGATACTTGGACTTTACAACTTTTACTTGGAAAGGTGGGTCGACCCTGAGGGGTACCCGCGAGTGATGTGGAGACGGGTTGACCTGGAGGGTACCCGAGAGTTGAATACGAGGCGTGGCCGGGCATTCTTAGCCCTTGCCACAAGTCCTCAAGACGGGGCAACGGGGTCATGTCTTTCGTGAGTCTCTGCTCGTGACCGCACTACCAACACACTAATGGTTTGGATATTTGATCCGAGGGGCCTCTGGCCTGATAGCACTAACCACCACACGGGAATAAGTATGGGCACTCTGCATTGTATGTATCAGCCGAAAGCTCACTGACGTCAGCGATGAGCGGCGCGCGCCGGGTTGGACTGTGTAAGCACCTGCCTTATTTAAAGGAGGTTGCCAGGTCTGCTCACCGGCCGCCCTTGCAACACGTAGGATTGCAAAGGGCGATTGGACCATGACCCCTTCGCATTTAGGATGTAGACCGGCATGCTGGCCTCTCTATTGAGCCTAGGTAGGACTACGGTGTGTTGATCGGCCGAGGCCGGTCATGACCTGATGGTGTGTCCGGCCGGAGTTGATCGAGCGTGTTGGGTAAGTTGGTGCACCCCTGCAGGGAAGAGAACATCTATCGATAGCCTGTCCTATGGTAACGTACACTCGGAGTTGTATCCCGATCGATACAACTAGAACTGGATACTGAATGCTGAGGCATGTAATGGAAATGATGGCTCCGGGATTGTTTCCTCGCACGGCGTCGAGGAAGTGATCTCTGGGCGCTAATGTTACAACACGTTTGCTAAATATAAACTGCTATTCTATACTCTTCTGAATGCTGCAAGATGCTTGGAGCTGCTTGAAGATGCTAGTCTTTGATAGGCTAGGCTTTCCCCTTCTCTTATGGCATTCTGCAGTTCAGTCCACAGATACTACCCAGTTCATTGATACCGATGCATATGTAGTGTATATCCTTGCTTACGAGTACTTTGGATGAGTACTCGCGGTTGCTTTGCTCTCCTTTTTCCACCTCTTTCCATTCTTCTCAGATGCTACAACCAGATGGTGGAACCCAGGATCCAGATGCCACCCCCGACGACTAATACTACCTCGAGGGTGCCTATCACTACATGACGGACGCTGACGACCATGAGTAGTTAGGAGGCTCCCAGGCAAGAGGCCTTGCCTTTTCGATTGATGTTGCTTTTGTTCTAGCCTTCTTAAGGCAAACTTGTTTAACTCATGTCTGTACTCAGATAATGTTGCTTCCACTGACTAGTTTGTATTCGAGTTTATGTATTCGAGCCCTCGAGGCCCCTGGCTTTTAATATAAAGCTTATATTATTTTAATTTGTGTCTAGAGTTGTGTTGTGATATCTTCCCGTGAGTCCCTGATCTTGATCGTACACATTTTCGTGCATGACTAGTGTACGATTGAATTGGGGGCATCACACTTTTTCTCCCAATTCAAAAATCCCCACAAAAATAGCCCCAAATTTTTTTCTTGAAATTTGTTGGATCTTGTGAGATTTTGTTGATTTGGTCCACAAATTTCGTGTTTGACATGTGGATCTACCCCTTACCGCCATCCCCCATCCATTCTACCACCAATTTTGGACGAATTTTGCATTTTCTCCATGGATCTGAAGGTGTTCTTGCGTAGCAGAGCACCCCATGTGCACGCGCCATCGGGACCCCGTGCACACGGGCTCAACTTACCCCGTACACTCGGCCCATCCAGAACTGTTCGGCCACTCCTTGTTTTGCCTTGTCGTCGATGGTGTTCGTGTTGCGGTTGAATTTGGGCTGGCTGTCGCTGTTGCTAAAGCGGCTCTGGTGCTTCGGTTGCGGCGCCTGTCGACATCAAAGAAAGTTGATCTGTGGTAAGTGAACCATTGGATGATAAAGATAAGAAAAACCAAAGGAGTACAAATTGAAATAACCTGATGAGATGGCAACGTCTGTAAAGCAGGGTTGGTGGAGTATAGAGTCTGTTGAGCAGGTCCGGTGCAGTGAATGAAGGCGTTGGCGAAGCACATCTAACGCGGTGTACAATGCTTTCGGTGAGGCAGATCTGTTGCCGTGGACGAGGGCTTCTATGAAGGGCCAGCGATGTGGCGGACGAGGGCATCGGTGAAGGACCTACACTGTGGTAGACGAGGGCGTCGGTGAAGCAGATCCAGTGCGGTGGCCCATGATTCCCATCAAGGAGATCTAGAGTGGTGGACAAGCCAGTCGCTAAAGCGGCTCTGATGCAGTGGTGAGTTGGTGGTTGGGGGTTCGAAGGTGAGGAAGGTAGATCCGGCGGGGGTGTGAGGTGCACCGCTGCGGTAGAGGACTAAATTCAATGGCTTTGGGGGGTAGGGGGTGGAGGAGGCTAGGAGGGAAAGGGGAGGGGTTCTAGGAAGAATGTTGGGGTAAGGAGGGGAAAACAATGGAGTTACCAAAGAAGCCCTTTTCCCTTGATGTGTTAGGGGTAAAATAGGAATATCACAGGGCTAAACGTTCGGGTGTGAGATATTTCGATGTGAGCGGGAAGTTTAAAAGCTTTTGGCGGCTGAAACTGAGTGTCCTACTCTTGTACAGCTGACTATGATATCATGACCAAGTATTTATTTGTTGTGCACACAAAAAGTGCAAGTTTCAAAATTCAATGTATCCAAGTTGAAACTTAGACTGTCCATTCAGTTCAAATATGGATCATTGAGCTAGTGGAAGCAAATACCATCATATGCTCCGATTCAAATGAAATTTTGAATGTGTTTATCCTGTATATGATGACAAAAACAAATCAGGGGCGGACCTAGACAGAAAATGACCTGGTGTTCTAGCATATGATCACTCATATTTTCATCTAAAGATGGGGTGTCACACACTATATTTTGCATGAAACTTGCAAAGAAAACATCTTGCACCCGGTGACCTATGCACCCGGGTAGCTCAACTTGGGTATGCCCTGCAAATGTGTATGTGTATGAATAAAGTGGATGATTATTAGGTTTGAATACAGCCGTATGTTTATATCTCTAGGTTTATGAATGTGAAATCACGAAATCCTGGGATAAAAAATGTACCCCCGTTTAAATGAATTACAAAAGCTAATAATGGAGTCGAATTCAGAATTTCCAATCTTAGGTATGTAATTATGGTACTTCAATGTATACGAGGAATGTTCAAAAGTATCGCCAACTCATAGTCCAAAATATGAAAGAAATTGATCAAGCATGAGTGCACACACTCTTGACCATATATATCTTAATTACGTTTATGTCTCTCAGACATATAGACCTCACGCTTTATCTAAAGCACACCATCCCCATCCCTCTTCCCCCGAGACAAGCCTTTCTCTCCCCCGAAGACAAACATGGGAACACATTAACCCCTCTATCTCTTCTAGGTCTGAAGCCTAATATAGGTCCCTATCTCTTTGTCTCTCGGATATGCACACATCTCTTCCCTCACTCTCTAGGTCTCCCGGCATCTCTCTTTCCCAAGCACGCGCGCACACACACACACACACTATATATATATATATATATATATATATATATATATATATATAGGGAAAATACATACTACCACTGGGTGGTAGTTACCTCCACCTTGGTTATCGTTAGATCCATCGGGATTCGTACTTGCTTAACGGGTACCTGTGAGAAAAATTATATCGGGTTCGCTCATTTTCTACCGAAGATCTCAACGACAGGTCCTACTTTTCTGGTCGTACCTAACTGGAGGAGGAATCATCCCCTGACTACACGTACCGCAAAAAAAAAGGTTATTCACACCCGGCCGGACGGCGGCAGCCACCCATCTCTCCGGCGTAAAAGCTCAACGAATATTTTTGTTCATCATCGTGATCTAGTTCAGTGAAGCCATTGATGCCCCGACGATTGAAATCCATTACGTGTATGTCTATTGTCCAGTCTATTCTGCTTTGGAGACTGAAATCCATTTTGTTTTCCTTTTTGCAGGTTGCATGAAGACTCGGAACCTTAATTCCTCCGCTTGTCGTCGCCGTCACGAGTGACCAAGCCGTCGCCTATTTCATGAGTTTTTTGACCTCGTAGACAAACCAAAGATGCGATCAGGAGCAGCTCAATGAAAAGATGCGATTAGGAAGAGTACGGCCGGACTGATCAGGGAAGTTTATCCTCACGGCCGCAGGTCATAAATTTTTGATGGTAAACCAAGATGTGACAGCATACTCAATGGAGTTGCGCGGCATAAATTTCTTTGCGTCCTCAGCTTGATTCCAAAGATCAGCCATCCACTATATGCCTCCATGCAGTACCGGCGACAGATCCGTAGCAGCACGCATGCATGCCGTGCTGCATGTCGCCACAATATATAGCTGACTGCTAGCTTTTTCCTGTGATGATGTACTTTGTAATTGATATTGATTGTCTCAATTATATACATGTTCTATTGCTAATTTCATTCTTCATACTACTCCAAATTAAAGTAGATATACTTCATACTTCTTTCTAAAAAATATGAACACAGATGATCATCAATATGTGTGTTCAGGGAAAGTATATATCAATGTTTCATTTCAGAAGAAAAAAGGTTACATACTCCCGTTTCAAAAAAATATACATACTACAAGCTAAAATTTGTAAATATACTGCTACTACAACGGAGAGTATGTATGTGTACACCATACTTAAAAAACAAACCCTGTACGGTACTATTTTGGGGGGCATTAATGTAAAAACTGTTGATACTCCATACTCCAACATACTCTATACTCTATACTCCATACTCTATACTCCACTCGCAAAAAAAAGAAAAAACATACTCCATACTACATGCTCCATACTTCATACTCGAATAATTATATGGTAATACTCCATACTCAAGTACACATGAATACACTCCATGCAGTTTAAAATATATTATATTTTTGTAATATATTATGTAAAATAAAAGAAAAGTTATATGGTTCAACCATCCACTCAACACCACTACCTATTTCTAACAGAAATAACATTAACATCACGCTTCCAGTGCTTATCCGATAAACAGTTTGAGTTAGCAATTCACTTGCCAACAATTATGGAGGCGGTTGAACCATCCCATTCCTTGCCGGATTACTTTACTATAACGGAAATGTTAACGCCCACACGTATGGGCGTTTGCACATCGCCCACACGCCTCCATCACCACTCATTTTGCCACGTATGAATAGATGACATCAACAGATTTTTTTTTGGTTTTCGGCTTAAAAATGTTGTATCTCCTAAATAAAAAAGCGAACTAAAAATCCGTTTTCACCATTAAATCCGTCTCGACGAGATCTTCAAAACTAGACCCCATGTTGATATGTTTTGACGATTTTTTTTTGCCAGAAGTTGCCACGATGTTTACACTGCAGTTGCCATAGGGCTTAAACTAAAGTTTCCATGTGGCAATTTTAGTTTATAGATCATGGCAATTTTAGTATTTTGATGATGGCAACTCTAGTACTTTGACCATGAAAATTATTTTTTTATGAACCATGGCAATTTTACGTGCATGTATCATGGCAATTTTAGTTTATGGTTCATGGCAAGTCTAGTTTCTTAATTCCTCGTTTTATAAATGTTAAAATTTACTTTTAAATATAGAAGAAAATAGCTGAAACATATCATGGCAACTTCAGTGTAAACATCATGGCAATTCATATGCAATAGACATGGCAACTTTTAATCCAATTTTTTTTTCATCAAAACATATCAACATGGGATCTAGTTTCGAAGATCTCATCGCGAGGGATTTAATGGTGAATACGGATTTTCAATCGGATTTTTCGTTTAAGAGATAAAACATTTTAAAAATTGAAAATCCAAAAAGATTCCTGCATGCATGCATGCAATGACGTGACAATCTGTTTACATTAGAGACGTGTGGTGCGTCTCCCTTCCTGCCACACATGTGGCAGTTAGCGCGAGTTAAATTAGTTCTGCCTATTGGAGTCCACATGACCCGCTAACCCAAATCCCTTTACCCCTTGCGCTACTTTGGGGCACACGTGGAGGACAAACAGCTAGCAGGTAACTACCACTGCTTGTAGATAGAATTTTTCATATATATATATATATATATATATATATATATATATATATATATATATATATATATATATATATATATTCGTGTATCTTTCCCATACACGTAAAACACTGGCCCCAACTTCTATCTCTCTAGTTATCTGGTTCACGCACACTCTCGACCATCTCTCTAGCTATCTCTTACACACATTGATACACACCTCACTCAACACCCCCACTACACACAAACACTCTTCGTCTCTTTGTGCATCTCTCTCCTCTTTCCATCTCTCCCACATGCGGACCCAACCCTCCTTCCCTATATACATATATGTCGTGTCTCTCCATAGCTCTCTAGCATATCATCGATCTCAAACTCGCACGATGTTCTCTCCACCATCTATTTTAGATCTCTCATGAACTCTCTCTCTGATGCACACAATGACTCACTTTCCGTGCGTCTCCCTACATAGTCCACTTTTGAACAACATCGACTTTGTCTCCCTATTTATAGGCCGCTTCCGCACACAAATAACCCCCCCCTCTCTCTCTCTCTATATATATATATATATATATATCTCGCACCCCTCTATCATACACACTCGATGTCTCTTCCAAATACCTACTCCCCACCCGCACCCATGCCATCCCGCTACTACGCATGGCGTTCTCTCTCTTAGACACACATGTCATATCATTCCCCCTTTCCTATTGGGTTTACATCATCAGTTGTCTCTCTTCTCCACACACCCCCCCGCTCCCCCTCACACACACGCGCACGCACAAACACACACACACACACCCCATATATCTGGATCCTTCTTTTAAGACACACACCCTTGTACATTCTCTCCAGTTCTAGGTATATATATCCCTCTATCTCGCTTATTCACACGAACACCAAAATTCTCCGTCTCTCTAATTCACACCTCTCTCCCTATGTCTGCATGTGTATCTCACACACTCACTCTTCGCCTATGTCTATCCGTCTCCATGTTACTGAAGGAAATATGCCCTAGAGGCAATAATAAAGTTATTATTTATTTCCTCATATCATGATAAATGTTTATTATTCATGCTAGAATTGTATTAACCAGAAACATGATACATGTGTGAATACATAGACAAACTTAAATGTCACTGGTATGCCTCTACTTGACCAGCTCATTAATCAAAGATGGTTATGTTTCCTAACTATAGACATGTGTTGTCATTTGATTAACGGGATCACATCATTAGGAGAATGATGTGATTGAATTGACCCATTCCGTTAGCTTAGCACTTGATCGTTTAGTATGTTGCTATTGCTTTCTTCATGACTTATACAAGTTCCTACAACTATTAGATTATGCAACTCCCGTTTACCGGAGGAACACTTTGTGTGCTACCAAACGTCACAACATAACTGGGTGATTATAAAGGAGCTCTACAGGTGTCTCCAAAGGTATATGTTGAGTTGGCCTATTTCGAGATTAGGTTTTATCACTCCGACTTTCGGAGAGGTATCTCTAGGCCGTCTCAGTAATGCACATCACTACAAGCCTTGCAAGCAATGTAGCTAATGAGTTAGTTACAGAATGATGCATTACGTAACGAATAAAGAGACTTGCCGGTAACGATATTGAACTAGGTATTGGATACTGACGATCGAATCTCGGGCAAGTAACATACCGATGACAAAGGAAACAACGCATGTTGTTATGCGGTTTGACCGATAAAGATCTTCGTAGAATATGTAGGAGCCAATATGAGCATCTAGGTTCCGCTATTGGTTATTGACCGAAAACGAGTCTCGGTCATGTCTACATAGTTCTCGAACCCATAGGGTTCGCACGCTTAAGGTTTCGTTGACAGTTTTGTTATGAGTTTATGAGTTTGGATGTACTGAAGGTTGTTCGGAGTCTCGGATGTGATCACGGACTTGACGAGGAGTCTCGAAATGGTCGAGACATAAAGATCGATATATTGGACGACTATATTTGGACACCGGAAAGGTTCCGGGTGAGATTGGGACAATACCGGAGCTCCGGGAGGTTATCGGAACCCCCCGGGAGGTATATGGGCCTTATTGGGCCTTAGTGGAAAGGAGGGAGAAGAAGCAAAGGAGGGGGCGCGCCCCCCAAGCCCAATCCGAATTGGGAGGGCCCCCCTTTCCTTCTTCCCTCCACCCTCTTCCTTCCCTCTCCCTCACATAATAGGAAAGGGGGGAGTCCTACTCCCGGTTGGGGTTGGGATCCCCCCTAGGGTGCGCCACCCCCCTTGGCCGGCCCCCTCCTCCACTTCTTTATATACGGGGGAGGGGGGCACCCCATAGACATAACAATTGATCTCTTGATCTCTTAGCCGTGTGCGGTGCCCCCCTCCACCATAGTCCTCGATAATATTGTAGCGGTGCTTAGGGAAGCCCTGCGATGGTAGAACATCAAGATCGTCACCACGCTGCCGTGTTGACGGAACTCTTCCCCGACATTCTGCTGGACCGGAGTACGAGGATCGTCATCGAGCTGAACATGTGCTAGAACTCGGAGGTGCCGTTGTTTCGGTGCTTGATCGGTCGGACCGTGAAGACGTACGACTACATCAACCACGTTGTTCTAACGCTTCCGCTTTCGGTCTACGAGGGTACCTGGACAACACTCTCCCCTCTTGTTGCTATGCATCACCATGATCTTGCGTGTCCGTAGGATTTTTTTTGAAATTACTACGTTCCCCAACAGTGGCATCCGAGCTTGGTTTTATGCGTAGATGTTATATGCACGAGTAGAACACAAGTGAGTTGTGGGCGATACAAGTCATACTGCTTACTAGCATGTCATACTTTGGTTCAGCGGTATTGTTGGATGAAGTGGCCCGGACCGACATTACGTGTATGCTTACGCGAGACTGGTTTTACCGCCGTGCTTTGCACACAGGTGACTAGCGGGTGTCTATTTCTCCAACTTTAGTTGAACCAAGTGTGGCTACGCCCGGTCCTTGCAAAGGTTAAAACAACACTAACTTGATGAGCTATCGTTGTGGTTTTGATGCGTAGGTAAGAACGGTTCTTGCTCAGCCCATAGCAGCCACGTAAATTTTGCAACAACAAAGTAGAGGACGTCTAACTTGTTTTTGTAGGGCATGTTGTGATGTGATATGGTCAAGACGTGATGCTATATTTTATTGTATGAGATGATCATGTTTTGTAACCGAGTTATTGACAACTGGCAGGAGCCGTATGGTTGTCGCTTTATTGTATGAAATGCAAACGCCCTGTAATTGCTTTACTTTATCACTAAGCGGTAGCGATAGTTGTAGAAGCAATAGATGGCGTAACGACAATGATGCTATGATGGAGATCAAGGTGTCGCACCGGTGACGATGGTGATCACGACGGTGCTTCGGAGAGGGAGATCACAAGCACAAGATGATGATGGCCATATCATATCACTTATATTGATTGCATGTGATGTTTATCCTTTATGCATCTTATCTTGCTTTGACTGACGGTAGCATTTTAAGATGATCTCTCACTAATTATCAAGAAGTGTTCTCCCTGAGTATGCACCGTAGCGAAAGTTCTTCGTGCTGAGACACCACGTGATGATCGGGTGTGATAGGCTCTATGTTCAAATACAACGGGTGCAAAACAGTTGCACATGCGGAATACTCAGGTTAAACTTGACGAGCCTAGCATATACAGATATGGCCTCGGAACACGAAGACCAAAAGGTCAAACGTGAATCATATAGTAGATATGATCAACATAGTGATGTTCACCATTGAAACTACTCCATCTCACATGAGGATCGGACATGGTTTAGTTGATTTGGATCACGTGATCACTTAGATGACTAGAGATATGTCTGTCTAAGTGGGAGTTCTTTAGTAATATGATTAATTGAACTTAAATTTATCATGAACTTAATACCTGATAGTATTTTGCTTGTCTATGTTTGTTGTAGATAGATGGCTCGTGCTGTTGTTCCGTTGAATTTTAATGCGTTCCTTGAGAAAGCTAAGTTGAAATTTGATGGTAGCAATTACACGGACTGGGTCCGTAACTTGAGGATTATCCTCACTGCTGCACAGAAGAATTACGTCCTGGAAGCACCACTGGGTGCCAGGCCTGCTGCCGATGCAACTGACGACGTTAAGAACATCTGGCAGAGCAAAGCTGATGACTACTCGATAGTTCAGTGTGCCATGCTTTACGGCTTGGAACCGGGTCTTCAACGACGTTTTGAACGTCATGGAGCATATGAGATGTTCCAGGAGTTGAAGTTAATATTTCAAGCAAATGCCCGGATTGAGAGATATGAAGTCTCCAATAAGTTCTATAGCTGTAAGATGGAGGAGAATAGTTCTGTCAGTGAACATATACTCAAAATGTCTGGGTATAATAATCACTTGATTCAACTGGGAGTTAATCTTCCTGATGATACTGTCATTGACAGAATTCTTCAATCACTGCCACCAAGCTACAAGAGCTTCGTGATGAACTATAATATGCAAGGGATGGACAAGACTATTCCCGAGCTCTTCGCAATGCTAAAGGCTGCGGAGGTAGAAATCAAGAAGGAGCATGAAGTGTTGATTGTCAATAAGACCACCAGTTTCAAGAAAAAGGGTAAAGGGAAGAAGAAGGGGAACTTCAAGAAGAACAGCAAGCAAGTTGCTGTTCAAGAGAAGAAACCCAAATCTGGACCTAAGCCTGAGACTGAGTGCTTCTACTGCAAGCAGACTGGACACTGGAAGCGGAACTGCCCCAAGTATTTGGTGGATAAGAAGGATGGCAAGGTGAACAAAGGTATATGTGATATACATGTTATTGATGTGTACCTTACTAATGCTCGCAGTAGCACCTGGGTATTTGATACTGGTTCTGTTGCTAATATTTGCAACTCGAAACAGGGACTATGGATTAAGCAAAGATTGTCTAAGGATGAGGTGATGATGCGCGTGGGAAATGGTTCCAAAGTCGATGTGATCGCGGTCGGCACACTACCTCTACATCTACCTTCGGGATTAGTTTTAGACCTGAATAATTGTTATTTGGTGCCAGCGTTAAGCATGAACATTATATCTGGATCTTGTTTGATGCGAGACGGTTATTCATTTAAATCTGAGAATAATGGTTGTTCTATTTATATGAGTAATATCTTTTATGGTCATGCACCCTTGAAGAGTGGTCTATTTTTATTAAATCTCGATAGTAGTGATGTACATATTCATAATGTTGAAGCCAAAAGATGCAGAGTTGATAATGATAGTGCAACTTATTTGTGGCACTGCCGTTTGGGTCATATTGGTGTAAAGCGCATGAAGAAACTCCATACTGATGGACTTCTGGAATCACTTGATTATGAATCACTTGGTACTTGCAAACCGTGCCTCATGGGCAAGATGACTAAAACGTCGTTCTCCGGAACTATGGAGCGAGCAACTGATTTGTTGGAAATCATACATACTGATGTATGTGGTCCAATGAATATTGAGGCTCACGGCGGGTATCGTTATTTTCTCACCTTCACAGATGATTTGAGCAGATATGGGTATATCTACTTAATGAAACACAAGTCTGAAACATTTGAAAAGTTCAAAGAATTTCAGAGTGAAGTGGAAAATCATCTTAACAAGAAAATAAAGTTTCTACGATCTGATCGTGGAGGAGAATATTTGAGTTACGAGTTTGGTTTACATTTGAAGCAATGCGGAATAGTTTCGCAACTCACGCCACCCAGAACACCACAAAGAAATGGTGTGTCCGAACGTCGTAATCGTACTTTACTAGATATGGTGCGATCTATGATGTCTCTTACTGATTTACCGCTATCGTTTTGGGGTTATGCTTTAGAGACGGCCGCATTCACGTTGAGACGACACCTTATGAACTGAGGTTTGGCAAGAAACCAAAGTTGTCGTTTCTTAAAGTTTGGGGCTGCGATGCTTATGTGAAGAAACTTCAACCAGATAAGCTCGAACCCAAATCTGAAAAATGTGTCTTCATAGGATACCCAAAAGAAACTATTGGGTACACCTTCTATCACAGATCTGAGGGCAAGATTTTTGTTGCTAAATTCAGATCCTTTCTAGAGAAGGAGTTTCTCTCGAAAGAAGTGAGTGGGAGGAAAGTAGAACTTGATGAGGTAACTGTACCTGCTCCCTTATTGGAAAGTAGTTCATCACAAGAACCGGTTCCTGTGACAACTACACCAATCAGTGAGGAAGCTAATGATATTGATCATGAAACTTCAGATCAAGTTACTACTAAACCTCGTAGGTCAACCAGAGTAAGATCCGCACCAGAGTGGTACGGTAATCCTATTCTGGAAGTCATGTTACTTGACCATGACGAACCTACGAACTACGAGGAAGCGATGATGAGCCCAGATTCCGCAAAATGGCTTGAGGCCATGAAATCTGAGATGGGATCCATGTATGAGAACAAAGTATGGACTTTGGTTGACTTGCTCGATGATCGGCAAGTCATCAAGAATAAATGGATCTTCAAGAAGAAGACTGACGCTGATGGTAATGTAACTGTCTACAAAGCTCGACTTGTTGTGAAAGGTTTTTGACAAGTTCAAGGGGTTGACTACGATGAGACTTTCTCACCCGTAGCGATGCCTAAGTCTGTCCGAATCATGTTAGCAATTGCTGCATTTTATGATTATGAAATATGGCAAATGGATGTCAAAACTGCATTCCTGAATGGATTTCTGGAAGAAGAGTTATATATGATGCAACCAGAAGGTTTTGCCGATTAAAAAGATGCTAACAAAGTGTGCAAGCTCCAGCAATCCATTTATGGACTGGTGCAAGCCTCTCGGAGTTGGAATAAACGCTTTGATAGTGTGATCAAAGCATATGGTTTTATACAGACTTTTGGAGAAGCCTGTATTTACAAGAAAGTGAGTGGAAGCTCTGTAGCATTTCTGATATTATATGTAGATGACATATTGTTAATTGGAAATGATATAGAATTTCTGGATAGCATAAAGGGATAGTTGAATAAAAGTTTTTCGATGAAAGACCTCGGTGAAGCTGCTTACATATTGGGTATCAAGATCTATAGAGATAGATCAAGACGCTTAATTGGACTTTCACAAAGCACATACCTTGATAAAGTTTTGAAAAAGTTTAAAATGGATCAGGCAAAGAAAGGGTTCTTGCCTGTACTACAAGGTGTGAAGTTGAGTCGGACTCAATGCCCGACCACAGCAGAAGATAGATAGAAAATGAAAGATGTTCCCTATGCTTCAGCCATAGGCTCTATCATGTATGCAATGCTGTGTACTAGACCTGATGTATGCTTAGCAATAAGTTTAGCAGGGAGGTACCAAAGTAATCCAGGAGTGGATCACTGGACAACGGTCAAGAATATCCTGAAATACCTGAAAAGGACTAAGGATATGTTTCTCGTTTATGGAGGTGACAAAGAGCTAGTCGTAAATGGTTACGTCGATGCAAGCTTCAACACTGATCCAGACGATTCTAAATCGCAAACCGGATACGTGTTTATATTGAACGGTGGAGCTGTCAGTTGGTGCAGTTCTAAACAAAGCGTCGTGGCGGGATCTACATGCGAAGCGGAGTACATAGCTGCTTCAGAAGCAGCAAATGAAGGAGTCTGGATGAAGGAGTTCATTTCCGATCTAGGTGTCATACCTAGTGCATCGGGACCAATGAAGATCTTCTGTGACAATACTGGTGCAATTGCCTTGGCAAAGGAATCCAGATTTCACAAGAGGACCAAGCACATCAAGAGACGCTTCATTTCCATCCGGGACCAAGTCCAGGTGGGAGACATAGAGATTTGCAAGATACATACGGATCTGAATGTTTCAGACCCGTTGACTAAGCGTCTTCCACGAGCAAAACATGATCAACACCAAGACTCCATGGGTGTTAGAATCATTACTGTGTAATCTAGATTATTGTCTCTAGTGCAAGTGGGAGACTGAAGGAAATATGCCCTAGAGGCAATAATAAAGTTATTATTTATTTCCTCATATCATGATAAATGTTTATTATTCATGCTAGAATTGTATTAACCGGAAGCATGATACATGTGTGGATACATAGGCAAACTTAAATGTCACTAGTATGCCTCTACTTGACTAGCTCATTAATCAAAGATGGTTATGTTTCCTAACCATAGACATGTGTTGTCATTTGATTAACGGGATCACATCATTAGGAGAATGATGTGATTGACTTGACCTATTCCGTTAGCTTAGCACTTGATCGTTTAGTATGTTGCTGTTGCTTTCTTCATGACTTATACAAGTTCCTACAACTATGAGATTATGCAACTCCTGTTTACCGGAGGAACACTTTGTGTGCTACCAAACGTCACAACGTAACTGGGTGATTATAAAGGAGCTCTACAGGTGTCTCCAAAGGTACATGTTGAGTTGGTGTATTTCGAGATTAGGTTTTGTCACTCCGATTGTCGGAGAGGTATCTCTGGGCCCTCTCGGTAATGCACATCACTACAAGCCTTGCAAGCAATGTAGCTAATGAGTTAGTTACGGAATGATGCATTACGTAATGAGTAAAGAGACTTGCCGGTAATGAGATTGAACTAGGTATTGAATACTGACGATCGAATCTTGGGCAAGTAACATACCGATGACAAAGGGAACAATGTATGTTGTTATGCGGTTTGACCGATAAAGATCTTCGTAGAATATGTAGGAGCCAATATGAGCATCCAGGTTCCGCTATTGGTTATTGACCGGAAACGAGTCTCTGTCATCTCTACATAGTTCTCGAACCCATAGGGTCCGCACGCTTAAGGTTTTGTTGACAATTTTATTATGAGTTTATGAGTCTTGATGTACCGAAGGTTGTTCGGAGTCCTGGATGTGATCACGGACTTGACGAGGAGTCTCGAAATGGTCAAGACATAAAGATCGATATATTGGGCTACTATATTTGGACACCGGAAAGGTTCCGGGTGAGATTGGGACAATACCGGAGCTCCGGGAGGTTATCGGAACCCCCCGGGAGGTATATGGGCCTTATTGGGCCTTAGTGGAAAGGAGGGAGAAGAAGCAAAGGAGGGGGCGCGCCCCCCCAAGCCCAATCCGAATTGGGAGGGGGGCCGGCCCCCTTTCCTTCTTCCCTCCCCCCTCTTCCTTCCCTCTCACTCTCCTAATAGGAAAGGGGGGAGTCCTACTCCCGGTTGGGGTTGGACTCCCCCCTAGGGCGCGCCACCCCCCTTGGCTGGCCCCTCCTCCACTCCTTTATATACGGGGGAGGGGCACACCCCATAGACATAATAATTGATCTCTTGATCTCTTAGCCGTGTGCGGTGCCCCCCTCCACCATAGTCCTCGATAATATTGTAGCGGTGCTTAGGCGAAGCCCTGCGACGGTAGAACATCAAGATCATCACCACGCCGTCATGCTGACGGAACTCTTCCCCGGCATTCTGCTGGATCGGAGTACGGGGATCGTCATCGAGCTGAACGTGTGCTAGAACTCGGAGGTGTCGTAGTTTCCGTGCTTGATCGGTTGGACCGTGAAGACGCACGACTACATCAACCGCGTTGTTCTAACACTTCCGCTTCCGGTCTACGAGGGTACGTGGACAACACTCTCCCCTCTTGTTGCTATGCATCACCATGATCTTGCGTGTCCGTAGGAATTTATTTGAAATTACTATGTTCCCCAACAGTTACACAACACAAAGCCACATGCATAGGTCTCTCTCTATCCTCCACACACATAAACACACAAAGAATCTCTTATCTCTGCCTCAGTCTCTCCATATCACACACACACACACATACACACATGCACATTCTCTCTCTCGCACACACGATCAACCAATGTTTTCTTGCGAAAAACTTACAATCTATTCATCAATACTCGTGGTAGTACGACGAACACGAGACGTGAAAAATATACATCTACACCTCCGTAGACCACCTAGTGATGACTAAGAGCACTAGAGCAAGACGAAGGTGCGCCACCGTCATTCCCCTCCTTATCGGAGACGAGAAAACCTTGTTTTACACAGTTGGGAAGTCATTGTGCTAAGGCCCCACATGCTCAGCCGTTGAATAGAACGTATATCCAAGTTTATGGAAACAAGTATCAATAATATGTTTGTACTTCCATAGTTTTGAGTTTTCCATCAAGATATTAGTCACACAAGGTCGATATTTAGTTTGAATTACGTACACATAGGTACTATGTAACTAGCCGTGCTTATTGGCTTCCAAAGCTTAACTGTCACTCCTACTTACAGTATGTAGAGTATTTAACAAAAAACTACCACTTTCAACCAGCCCTGGCAAGAAACTACTTTACAAAAAATAGCAAAAACATACCAAAAAATTCTTAATCCACGCCAAAAAACTACTCCACTACCAAGTGTTTATTAGGCTTGTTTAAACTCGTTTATGATAGGGTTGGCCGGCACGTCTATGCCGACGAGGCACCTTAAGTCAACACCATCTGTTTGACCGTTGTGTTGACCGTTACGAAAGGTGGGACCCACACATGAGCCTCTATCCTCTTCTTCCTACTCGAATCATTTATTTTTCCTGAACATTACTTCAAACAGTTCATATGCATGTTTGTCACTGGCGTCGGTAATGGGCAAGATGGCCACCGCTCCACCGGATGGGTCGACCGCCGCACTGGCCTCCGCACAGGTTGGCTGGCTGGCCCGAGCACAGCTCACGCGCGAGCAAGCCGCCGCACTCGACTTCACTCGAGCTGGATGGCTGGCCTTAGCGCGTCACACGCGAGCAAGATGATGCACCGCTGTGCCAACATAGCTAGCAAACCTTGCACACAAGCAGTGGATGCATCCATGATGAGGACATCACTAACAAAGTTACACCCACATCCCCTACTACTACATATACTGGACCAATTACTAGAGCTCGTGCACGCCAATTAAATTACCAGGTACTTCCGTTTCTTGGTAATGATTCTAATGTTCATGAGAATATGATGCTGCCTAAATTGGATACATTTGTTTTTCTTATAAATGAAGGGACAAGCATGGACAAGAACGATGAACATTGGAGCATGATCAAGCATGGAGAAGATGGCATGCGCAAGGGGAGCAAGAACAGAGTTTCTGGTGGAGTTTTTAGCACTTTGGAGCCACCATGATGACATACAAGGACATTGACGAAATATACTAGATGCCCTCTCATAAATTTCGTCCATATCTTAATATAGGTGTTGCGCCACCTTATTTTTGGGCCAGGCCAATGTAATTTTGAAATACTATTTGTAGGCTCTTTTTAGAGTCCATATTGTATGGGAGACAACTCAGGAGGTGTTGTAGCCCCACCTTGTCGGGGGGACGAAATCCCCTCTCTTCCCCCCTACAAATACAACCCTTAAGGCACCGTTTAGACTTTAGGGATTTGTTTAGTTAAAATTTAGCCATTACAACTTCGTGTACTTCGTTTGTGTCCAACAACCAGGCCAAGACCGCTTTCGGATCCCCACCTTTATCAATACTTCATCTATATTCGCAATATTCAGATTGCTTTTATCATATTCTTGCTTGTTCTTCGATTGCGTGCAGGAATAGACCTTCATGGTCAGGTTGATCATGCTCCACCATGATCAATAACCTCTCGGAGTTGGTTTAGCGATTGCTAAGGCGCAACGCCGTGCACGTTTGTAGTCGGATCATCAAAGTCGACTCCACCAAATCAACATCCCATCGAAAGATCGGAACACCCTCGCTCTATCAATCCAGCAGGGAGTGTGCTAGCTTGGCTAGCTAGCGGTCGCGAGCGCCGCTTCGAGCTGGCCTCTGGGTTGCCGCAAGATGGGCTTTGCACCGCTGACACTTTTGACCTCGCCTTCTGCCGCCGGCGGTGGCTGCATCCCATGGCCAAGGATAACTAGGTGGACGGGCCGGAGGTAGGAGGTGACTTGGGGATTTTTGTTGAGACTGACATGTAGGTCCGACAAGTCATAACGCCTAATTCGTCGGTCAAACGGACGTCATTGTCTTAAGGTGCCACATGGGTTTAAACCTGCCTAATCGGCACTTGGTAGTTTATTGCGACGGATTAAGAATTTTTTGGTATGTTTTTGCTAATTTTTGTAGAGTGGTGGTTTCTTGGTAGGGCTATTTGGAAAGTGGTATAGTTTTTTGTTAAATACTCCAATATGTATAAGGAGGAATGTACTAGCGACAAATATATTCTATGTTACGTGGTACTACTAGTGGTCATGGGAGTATAGCTCTCAATGCATGGTTTTGTGGGTTTGATCCCCGCTGAACGCACAACGGCCTTTTTAATATTTTATTAACCTCACTACGAGGAAATATTTGTGTCGTCCTGCTCAAAAAAAAACTCTATTAGCCGTACCGCATGCATGAGAGTGTATGGTTGTACTCCGCCTACTGGAGCAAACTTTTCGAAAGAACTAACGATAATTGTACACGACTACACACACATAAAACATTTCAAAATATTCAGTAGAACTCTAGAAACAAACAAGTCAAATTACGTTGTGAATATGGCTCATTTTAGACTTGGCCATAAATTTTGTCCAACAACAAAATCAGTGGTAATCATATTCTTTTTGTTTTTCATGTTGTAATTCAAATATAATTTTCTTTGTTGTGGCTTGGTTGAAATCTACATATACATGTTAAATCAGTGGTAGTTTGACTTTTGAATTCCGACTCATGTGTAGCACCACAATCTGGGTGCACCCGATAGCCCAACCACGTGCACGGGTTTTCACTCCCGTATATTGTGCACGCGCCATCATCTCGTGGCTCACGTACTAGAGTAGTACGTAGTATCTATATCACAACAGCGTTTCTTGCCTGCATGATCGCCCTAGCCGTTCCTTGCTTGTTGCTTCCTTAGCTTCCATCTTTAATAGCGCCTCCCAATTAAGCTAGAGGAGCCGGAGAAGCCTGGTGCCACATTGGTAACAATGCAATATGGCTCTAGACCTAAAGTACTCTGTAGCTTGTGGTGTTGCATGCATGGACTTCGCTCCTTGGGATCCACAGTGGTTAGAGGCAGCAGTGCCTCTATGATGTGGTCCACTTAGCTGCCTCCATACTTGGACATCAATCAGGCAGTGTATCAAATTCTATATAGCCTCTATGGTGGACCCCATACCATGCAACATGTACATATAATATAGATTATTTCATGAAGCAAAGCTAGCACGAAGCATGCGTAGCTTTGTGTGACAAGTAGGGTCAGAGATTTTTTTAATCCGACCACAAGGTTGGAGGCGGCCTCTTAGCTTAGAGGCGATGCTAGTCGTTCTGAGTTGGAGGCTGGTGCTTGTAATGTATGGCGTCTGCCTCTAAGGCATTAGAGGCGAGCTTAGAGGCTAAGAATAGCACATTGTGGATGCTCTTATTGGCTCTAAAGTTGCATTTTGTGCGAATTTTTCGCATCAATGATTGGTTTTTCTATCAATTGTAAAGAAATCCTCACATTGAAGAACAAAACAAATGATGATCAAGGATGTTCTTTGTACCAAAGAACCAGGCCATGCCGAGGTAGTGGTGTGGTTCGGATGATGGTGGTGAGGCTAAAATAAGGGAGATGACTTGGAGTTATTTTAAGCATGAGTTGTGTACTGGTGTGGTTCCTTAAGTCACCCCTTCCAGATCATATCCCTATGTTATTGATCACCTTTTTCAGTTTGTATTAAGTGATACAGAAATTAGTACACTATTGTTTGCCACTAATGACCAATCTATAAAATAAAGCAAACTACAGTGTTAGCTACAAGGTACTATATGTAGTCTGGTTTATCGATCATTCGACTACTTCACAAGGGAAAAGTGCTAACTGCCAACTAACAAGATCAATAGTAGAATAAAGGGATGGAAGGAAAAATAAGTGTCTCCAGTTTCGTTGGTGGTGTGTGCAAACTGTGAAGGCTCTATTGTGATGAATAATGGAGCATGGGCAGTGAGCTGACTAGATGGACAACTGGCTGGAGGTACTGAGGTGGTAAGTGAACCATGCACCATGGCGCAATTTATTTTACTCTCTTATCATCTCATTTTCTAACTGAACATGAGATGCAAACTAAACATAAGCCATAATAGTGGAGCCAGCAGGCCTCATCAACTCAGACGTCTAGCTGCTGCCCATGGCCTCACGTGCTCATGGCAGCGCCGCTTGACGTCACGGACATACTCATGTGGACGGCCCATTTGATCCATCCTGTTTAGACTTCATATATGCTGTATAATCGTGTTATGTTTGGTGTTTTTAGGGTCTTTAAATTTATCATGACAACGGTCAAATTGTTCTTCCCCGCAAAAAAGGTCAGATTGTTCAAATGTGGCAGCAAGTTCTGGGTAGCTAGCGAACACTTCTTAGTTTTTGTGCCTGATATTCATATATGTGCCAAGTTGTCTGGCGGTCAATGAATTACCTCTTGTGTTTCCTGGGTTTAACATCTAGAAATCGATTGCAAGTTATTTTTTATGACATTTACTCACCAATAAATCATGTGTCTTTATACTTTTTTGCCTTGTTACTAAAAAGGTCTAACTAATGTGCATAAGGATCATAAGACATAAATGGTGTTGAACCATATAATATTCACCAAGTCATAATTTCAAATTTTGTCCACCAAGATCTTAATTTTATATTTTCCTTTTGTAAAACCATGAGATGATTGTCCATGATTTATGGGCCTTACATACCAGCTAGCAGCTAGGTAATCCTTTCAAGCTGAGATTAGCTTAGCTAGCTGTAGCCATCGAATTGTTAGGGTGTCTGATGTAATTGATGGTGTAATGGGGTCATTGTTTTACGCTTTATGGACCTTACAACCTGCATCCTGACATGAGAAAATTATTCCCAGTTCAATTTTGTCAGAAAATGTATAGTGCCCCTAGAGTAATTGTCTGGTTGAGCTAATGTGTAACATGTAATATATGTACATGATCATTTAATTTCAATCTACTGTGAAATTGTTGCAATAGATCGTGTTTGATCACTTTGAGAAGCATCACCCATTGTTTGTTTTTGTTGTACGGTTGTATGCCTGCTGATTTCAGTGCTTGAGAGCCTAGACTTCAGAGTAACAGAGTACTGAAACCTACCAGTTAACAGTGTTTTTCTTGTTTTCTACTAAAACTTGAGATATTATCACAATTGCTTTGCCTAAGAGGGCCAAGATAGGTATTTCCACTAATTTTCCATATATGGATCTTAGGTTAGCCAACTCTGAAGAAATTACTTTGAACACAAAATAAATCTACAACATTATACATCAAAAGGTACAGTAAGTTCCCACTATTTGTGCAGTAATTATGTGATAATTTTTTTTGTTTATCTTTGATACAATTCTGTGTACAATCTCCGGATTTGTTGCCTTATAAGAGACTGAATTTTGTGTGGATTTCTTGATCCGCTTTCAACTATGGCAGTTGGTAGCAACATCTAGCAGCAATAACCAATTATTAATCACAAGCCAAGGTAATGACGGGGAACTACAACGCGGAGCAGGTAATGTACTCATCAGGAATGGAAGCTGCGCCTGCACGCACACTTGCTTGCTTGCCCATTTACTACTATCTTCTGCTCAAGAGGATGACAATGTTCACACCGAATTTGTTCGAAGAAATGACCAAGTGGGTGGGAGTGGCTTAAATAGTTGTTGTTGCTTGGTAATTTACTTTGTGTTTTCTCCCCTCTTACTTGTGATGACATTGTATTGGAGCATCACTGAAAGGCTTGCTGACCTGATGGAAGAAACATATGTGTGCTCTCACCTTATTTATTTAGTCACTGTACAATTCATGCTTGAACATAAAATTGTCTCCTATTTGGTTCAGATTTCAGTAGTTAGATATATTTGAGCAGGAAATGCATGTTCCTGCTACTGTACTATGCTTGAACACATAAGAAAATATGTCCCTCATCCATCCTGCGCCTACGGAATGGGTCAAAAAAATCAAAATATGTATTAGGTAGAGGGGAGGTGGCGTCTGATGAATTGAAAATTGTATGGTGTGCTGGCGGTGATACTAAATTGATCTGATGACTATTGTTATCTATGCAACTATATGTCGTTAAGAGAAAACTGATTTTCAATAGTGAAATTCTATAAATCAACCCATAGCAACGCACGGGCATATTTGCTAGAGTTACAAACATTTGTCAAAATTGGATATAAGAAATATTGCAGAAACACGCGGAGCAGGTTCTATTAATTTATCGCCCATTGCAACACACGGACATTTGTACTAGTTAAGATGATGCGTAAACATGCTTGGGAGAAGGCCATGTTTGTTGGTCTTCTATGCGTCCTCGAGGAGAAGGTTATTCAATGGGACAATCCATTGAATAATCCACCACAACGTGGCAGTGGGTGCACATTGACTCCGCTAGAGTTGCCGACGTTGAGAGGTAGTCGGATTTTGTCTGATGAGCATGTCAGTCATGGAGTTTGATCATGTAATGTATATTCTAAATATAGTACTTAGTTTTTCCATCCCATAATTTCTCCACAGCCCACCATCGCATATATTGGTTTGGTTTGGTGCCAATGGAGATTGGCTTGCATACCTATTGCCGGATACCACCATCATTTTGCACAATATCCATAACAGTGCGGTCGTTCCCGTAGACCCCTTCTCTAACATTGGGACCTGTCTTCCGAACTGGCTGGGCTTGAATACGTATGATGATGCCGCCATGAGATTAAAGAAGATAGCTATTGTAGACCCGCCGACAAAGCACCGTAGCTACGATGATTACTGTCTCATCGCGGTGTTAGACATAAGGATTGCCGTCAATACAAATGGCCCTAACGGCAGAGGTTGACACATGTTGGCCGCTGCAGATTTGTACCCGTACAAGTTCGAAGACACCGTGTGCCATGTAGGTTGCATCTATGTGGTGACAAGCAAGGGGACTTGTTTCATCTGGGTGCCATCCTACGGTATGGGAGATAACAAACGGAATGCACTAACCATCATTTGCATCCCTAACTGTACTCCATTATTTTGCAGGGACCAAGCATCCTCCGATCAAAATCAGATTGTAGATCTTGGATGTGCATTTGCATCAGCGATTCGGTCTAACTTGGAACCTCGTAGCCGACTTTGGCAAATTGGGATCAACTATCATAGAAGTCGTTACCCATGGTACCATTGATGTGCAACAAGGTGACACGATCTACCACGATCGGACAATCACCATCTACCCACGTATTCCATTCTCTCATTGTTGTGTGTTAGAGTAGTAGTACTTGTTAGTTCTTTTCTTTTCTTGACTATATTAATTAGCGACGAGCTAGCTCATCTGCTCATTACCCATGTAGCCAAAAGTGGCGATATATAATAAGTCGGTTATTGTACTTCCTCTATTCTAGTATTATAGTAGTACTACTTGCTGCACAATGTTACAGAGCGCCATATGAGCACAACATTATCATGCATGGACCTAGACCATGTACGTTACCATGTGTCCAGATCTGAGATGCCACGTGTACCGGATGAACGGCTCCAAGTTTGACCCCTGTGATGCTATGTGGGAGCCGAGGAACACTCTTGGAGAGTATTCACTTTTCATTGGGGACAACTACCCCATTATGAAATAGATGCCACCTTCCGTGCACGACACCGAAGGCCTTTCGTTCATGAGGCATGGTTGTGTCTTCAGTGCACATCGCTGGATGAACGGCATGCTGGGACACGTTATCCTGATTTACGTCGCTTCAGCTTGGATGAGTCCCCATCGTGTGGAACCGGACTAGAAAGATGTGATAATGATTCCCGTTGCCCGCTACTATTGATTGTGCCATCTATGAAGAACCGATGTAGGGTGTAACTCTAACTGCCGATCTTTCATGATTTGGAGGGTAATTCCCGAAGAATACGATGAACACAAGAGAGGAAAATACTCAAATCAACGAGATCCAATCACATATGTGCTAAATACACATATACAAGGGGGAACACAAGATCCAAAGTCAACAAGGGAGGATATACAGTAACTAGTTCGCCCTGATCCATGAGGAAATATGTCTTGAATACACTAGGGGGATCTTCTCCGTGAGGAGGTCTTGAATCCACTTGGGGGATCTTCTCCTTTAGGAGGTCTCGGTCTCCAAAGGAGTATGGAGTAAGTGGATGAGCAAAGCTCTCTCTCAAATGAGCTATCACATTGCTAACCCTAGATGGAGAGGGGAGAGGTCTATTTATAGTTTTAGTACAAGTTGGGGCGAATGGATGGGTACATGGGCCGGTGGCATGTTTACTATGCGTAGACAGGAGGGGCTGGGTGTCCGGGTGTCGGGCCAGATGTCTAGGCCTTTGCGTCGGGCTACATGTCCGGGCCTTTGCACCGGGCCGGATGTCCGGGCAGGCAGGGGGTCCAGTTCATGGTGTGTTCTGTAGCCAAGGGGCCGGATTTCGGGGCGGCTGTCGGATGTCCGGGGCCTGGAGCTGGCTTAAGGCTGAGCTGCCACTGGTGGTGAAGCCACCAGGGGCCGGATGTCTGGGTCATGCGGACTTTCTCTGGTTCCTCTTATCGAGCTCCTCCATCCGTGTACTTGTGAATTTTCTATCACCACAAGCATCTCCGAGATGGTCTTCTTGGTACCTAAGCATGCATAGCATTCTGGCTTTAGGTAGTAGCCATGTCTCACGTGGGTCATACAGAATATCACTAAGGAGATATGTCACCTCAGTCTCAAGAGTTCTTGCACGTGCTCGTGACATCGGTCCACTTGGCACTTGGGGAGACATAGGTAGGTCCATGGGGATGACCATAGGATGCTCCGCATCATCTCCCCCCCCCTTGAGAAAGATCCGACCTCGGATCGAAACCTCATCACCATGGTAGGGAGAGAGATCCTTGACATTGAAGATATCACACACATTGTACTTGTTGTGTGGTATGTCGATCTTGTATGCATTGTTGTTGTAGCGTGCGATCACCTTGAAGGGTCCATTGGCTCGAGGTAGTAGCTTGGACCTTCGTTCGTTGGGGAAGTGGTCCTTGCGAAGGTGTAGCCACACAAGATCTCCAATGTTGAATATCATGGGTTGCTTGTTGATGTTGAGCTTGGTCGCAAGTCGGTGTACTTGGCACTCGATTTCTTGTCTTGTATCTTCATGCACCTTCTAGAGATAGCTCGCTCGTGCACTCGCGTCCATGTGGATGCGCTCTTGTAGAGGTAGCAGTAGAATGTCCAATGGGGACAATGGATTGAACCATAGACGACCCTGAAGGTAGACTTGCTGGTAGTAGAGTGTATTGCTCAGTTGTAGGCGTACTCGGCGATGGGTAAGCATTCCTCCCACTCCTTGATGTTCTTCTTGATCAACATGCGGAGGAGAGTTGATAACGTCCGGTTGGTGAACTCGTTTGGCCATCAGTTTGTGGATGGTATGCCGAGGAGAAGAGTAGCTTGATTCCGAGGTTGGCACATATGGTCTTCCAAAAGTAGCCAAGGAACTTGACATCACGGTCCGACACAATAGTCTTGGGCACTCCATGTAAACGCAAGATTTCCCTCAAAAGAGATTTGCAACATGTGAAGCATCGTCTATCTTGTTGCATGGAACAAAGTGTGCCATCTTAGAGAAACGGTCCACAACAACAAATACCGAATCTTTTCCATTTTGAGTTCTAGGCAAACCAAGCACAAAGTCCTTACTAATATCTTCCCGTGGGTGATATGGAATAGGAAGTGGCATATAGAGACCATCTGATTGAGCTTTAGACTTATCTTTGCGACATGTAGAGTATTAGTTGGTGTAATGGGAGACATGAGAAACATCTTGGGCCAAAATTAGTTCTTGAAGAGCGTAGCGAATGTCTTGTCGCATCCAAAGTGACCCATAAGTCCTCCACCGCGAGCCTCTTGCAAAAGTAACAAATGAAGAGAAGACTCGGGAATACAAAGCTTGTTAGCTCTCATTATGTAATCATCCTTGATATAATATCGCTCCCAAGTGTTATGTGTTAGACATTTGCATAAGGAATGGCAAATGAAATATCATGCGCATACAAGTCTTTAATGTGCTCAAATCCTATGACATTCAATTCAAGTTGAGTTAAAAGCATGCACTTGCGCGAGAGAGCGTCCACCACAACATTTTGCTTATCTTTGATATACTTGATAACATAAGGAAATGACTCAATAAACTCACTCCATTTGGCAGGTCGCTTATTCAATTTGGTTTGAACTTTAAGGTATTTAAGCGTCTCATGATCCGTATGGATGAAAAATTCACGAGGACGAAGATAATTCTTTCACGCATGAAATACTCTCACTAAAGCATATAGCTCCTTGTCATAAATGGGGTAGTTAAAGTTGCACTCCAGAAAGTTTCTCACTAAAGTATGCGATTGGGCACTTTTCTTGCATCAACACAACTCCTATTCCATTACCGCTAGCCTCACAATGCACTTCGAAAGTTTTATCAAAATTGGGTAATGCTAGCAATGGAGCATGTGTAAGCAAATTCTTAAGCTCATGAAATGCGGTATCTTGGGATGGTCCCCAAACAAATGATCCATTCTTCTTACTCAATGTGTGCAATGGTGATGCAATAGTGCTAAAGTCCTTAACGAATATATGTTTGAAACCTGCCAGACCAAGGAAGTTATGCACTTGTTACAAGTTGGTTGGTTGTGGCCAAGTTTTAATAGCATCAATTTTGGCTTCATCTACATGAACACCCTTAGAAGACACAACAAAACCCAAGAAAACAAGCTTCTCAACACCAAACGTGCATTTCTCCATACTAGCATAAAGTCATTCATTTCTAAGAGTTTGCAAAATGGCTCTAAGATGGGTGACATGATCTTCTAGAGATTCGCTAAACACAAGTATATCATCAAAGTAGACCACAACAAATATGCCAATGTATTTGCGAAGAACATAATGCATCACACACATGAAAGTGCTAGGTGCTTCGGATAAGCCGATAGGCATAACTAACCACTCATAAAAGCCAAATTTGGTTTTGAAAGCGGTTTTCCATTCATCACCCTCTTGAATGCAAATTTGGTAATAGCCACTTTTGAGATCAATTTTCGAGAAAATCGTGGCTCCGCTAAGCACATCTAGCATATCGTCAAGGCGTGCAATGGGATGCCTATAGCGAATGAGGATAGCATTTGTGGGACAACAATAGGAACACAAGTGGAAGGTACCATCCCTCTTAGGCACAAGAATAACTAGAACGGCACAAGGACTTAAGCTCTCACGTACATGCCAGTTGTCAATGAGGAGTTGTACTTGCCTTTGTATTTCCTTTGTTTCTTCGGGGTTGACATGGTATGGTGCCTTCTTCGGTAAAGGTGCACCGGGGATGAGGTCGATGCGGTGTTAGATGCCACGAAGTGGACGTAGTCCGGGAGGTAGCTCATCGATAAACACGTCCGCGAACTCCTGCAATAGATTAGACAAGACTAGAGGTAGATGGTGAGAGTTGCTAGTTCTTGCTGTTTCATCTTTGCACACTAGGACATAGTGTAGAATACTCGATGGGTGCTCGCACACATCTCTAATACCTATTTTGGTGGCTAAGAGCACTAAGTTTTTCTTGTCGCTCATCGTGGAGGCACTTGATTTTGGCTTGTGGTGCTCACTCTCTTTTTGGTGGTTCACTCCCTCAGTATTCTCTCCATGATGGGTGGATGCTTGCTTGTTGGCGATCACTTGACTTGGTGACATGGGTCATAGCACGTACTCCTTTCCCTTCATCTTGAAACTATAGTGATTGGTTCGCCCGTTATGGATGATGCCACGGTCAAATTGCCAAGGTCATCCAAGTAGGAGGTGGAAAACGGACATGGGAACCACATCACACTCCAGTGTGTCTTCATATGCGCCAATCTTGAAGGAGACTTGAACGGTGTGCTCCACTTGAGTGGTGCTGGAGTCGCTAAGACATTGGACCTTGTAGGGACGAGGATGCTTCATCTCGACCAATTGTAGCTTGGAACGTAGCTCTTTACTTGCCAAACTGTGACAACTTCCTCCATCGATGATGACCTTCACGGAACGTCCATTGATGCCTGCTTTGGTGTGGAAGATGTGGAAACGTTGGTCTTCTTCTTGTTAGTGTTGAAGTGTCAAGACCTTGGAGATAACAAGAGCGGGGCTCAAATCATTGTCACAAAAGACTTGATTGTCTTCATCTTCATTCACTTGCTGGTGCATTGCCACGTGCTCAAGTGCTTCCATTTCTTCCTCACTCATGGAGTCATAGGTTTCGTCGTCATTGGCTATCATGGTACGCCGAGTGGGGCACTCAAATCTCTTGTCGCCTCGTCCTTGACATGTGAAGCACTTGTTGGAGTTGTTGATGATGAAGCTCTTGGCTTTAGGTTGCTTGTAGTAGGAGGACAACTTGAAGATGTCGAAATTTTCTTGTAACTTGATTTGTCGCCATTGCTTGGTGTAGGTTTCATCGAGGTAGAAGGCGTCGTAGTCGTTGAAGCTTGAGTGTATGAACCGTAGGTCTTGGAAAAGTACTTGACATACTTGTAATCATCTTGAACTTGTCACTCCGCCTTGGTAGCTTCGTGCACTAGCTCGAGGAGGTTCAAATACGGTTGGAAATCTGCAATCTTCTTGATAGGATGGTTGAGTCCATTCAAGAATCATGCCATAGTTTGCTCCTCATCTTCTGTGGCATTGGCTCGGATCATGGCAATCTTAATTTCCTTGTAATACACTTCAATGGACTTGGTGCCTTGCTTGAATAGTTGCACTTTCTCAAATAGGTCACAACTATAGTACGTGGGTACAAAGCGCGCTCACATGCCATCCTTCATTTGCTTCCATGTTGTGATTGGTGGGTCACATTTTGCTTGTCGTCGCTTAATGACTTGCTCCCACCAAATGAGGACATACTCTTAGAACTCAAGCGATGCCATGGCAATCTTATTTTCTTCTTCATAGTTATGTAGACAAATGATCTTGTCGACCTTCAATGCCCATGAAAGGTAGTCTTCGAGATCATTGCTTCCGGAGAACTTAAGCACGGTGAACTTGAGCTTGCCCTAGTGTTGTCCTTCAATGCGTGCGGGTCAATTATGATTTCACTCTTGACTTGGTTGAGGGTCTTCGACTGCTTATTGCATGTTCTTTGCTTAATTAGCTTGACGTTGATGACGTGGGATTCTTACACAATTCCTCATTTCTTGGCATTCCTCGAGGTGTGCAGCTTCTTCTTATCACTCTCGTCGGATGGCCTCTTCTTGTTCCCGGTTGTGTGCGTTGACGGCTTGGCACTAGTACAACGAGGTGCTACACATATGGTTTTTAACCTCTTTCCGCGACGACATTTCAAACCGTCGCCAAGTGAGTGACTGCAATGGGGGGAGGGAGTCCTTCCCACACGACCCAGAAACCGTCGGGGATAGGCCCTCCTGGCACACATGCTCGGCAAAATGAGGTCGTGTGTGACGGGCGAGCGATCAAATACGGTTATGCGTACAGTTGTGCTAAAAAAATACAATTATACAAGCCAAATCGTTTCTGGTTATAAGTACATCCCACACAGTCAGTCCCGGCTAAACATTTCCATTCGTATGTACATTCCACACAGTCAATCCAAGGAATATGTTTCAGTTAGTATGTACATCCCACATAGTTAATCCAAGAAGTACGTTTCCGTTCGTATATACATCCCACACAGTCACTCCAAGGAAAACGTGTCCGTTCACAGGTACATCACACACAATTTCCCCCATTAAATTGTTTGTTATAGCGTTGCCGTTGCACACAATATTAACAATTTTATCGTTTGCATTATTGAATGCATCACACACGGGGTGTAGAAGAAACTATGTGGCAAAGGTTGTCCATCACATACACTTTTTATGTGGTAAACGTTTGCGCAAGGTGGCCTAACGCAAACAGTTTTCAAGAGGATGTCGTGTGTTATTGTTCATTGATCCAACACGGTTTATTCCGAGAAACTGTGTGCCTTGCCCGAGGTCATCGACCATAGTGTTTTCTCAATAACCATTTGCTATAGGAAAACCCTATTAGCAGGCTAATTGACCATTAGCAGGCTAATTGTCCTATTTTTAAAAATCCATTTTATTAATGTCATTGACATTTCATATTAAGCACACAATATATTTCATTTCCATCTTAAGGAAGCAGGATTTCATAATTGAAATACATCAGAGTACACCATCATATAGCTTCAGCACTCAGCTACCCCATTACACAACTGCACCGGCACCAAATTTCACATGCAACATCTATAACCTTTCGAAATTAGCATCATAGACAATACATAGACAGATGAATCTCATCTAGAAAATTGTTGAAGCGGAAGGCGAATATTGAGCCTTCAACGATGTTGAAGGTCTTTGCAACTTTAGGCTAGTGCCTGTGTGGATGATTGATCGTCCATCCATCGTCCTCTTTAGGAACACTTCAATATTGAGCCGTGGGTGTTGTATGAATACCTTCTTCGCCTCCTAACCATACAGGTGGTTTGAGAGGTAATCATTAGTGAACTGCTTTGGAAAGGCCTGAAAACAAGGATGTGCACAAATATCTTCTGTATATTGGAAATGGGGCAAAGGAATAAAAAAGGCAAGGTATAATAGTTAGTACCATCCTGTAGTGAACTGATGTCTTCTTCATTGTGCAGACAAAGATCCTGTTGTTTTTTGTCGCTACTTTCTTTATCCTAACAATCTGTCTAAGTTTCTTGACTTGACTATTCATGGACAACTCATTTCCCCATATGCAAAAAGGGTCGAACAGTGGGTCAAAACCTTTGATTGCAGGACCTACATGTGCAAGACCAAATTGTTAAAAACCTAATATTAGAATGGTTCTTGCAATTGCACAATAATGTGAACATCACAAATGATTCACATAGTTTAACCCATGTGTGATGAGTTTGAACATCAAAAATTTTGGTTCAAATTTTGAAAGGATCGAGGAGAGGTGTCTAGAGGGGGGGGGTGATTAGACACTAAGTGAGAAAAGATGCAGTTTTTAATTTCTTTAGGTTGAAGTGGAGTTTTAGCACAAGTTTAACAATCACAATACATATCAAGCAAGCATGCAAAGAGTGTATGAGCAGCGGAAAGTAAAGCATGCAACTTCCAAGAATGTAAAGGGATGGGATTGGAGTGTGCAAACGCAATTGGAGACACGGATGTTTTTGTCGTGGTTCCGATAGGTGCTACTATCATACATCCACATTGATGGAGACTTCAACCCACGAAGGGTAACGGCTGCGCGAGTCCACGGAGGGCTCCACCCACGAAGGGTCCACGAAGAAGCAACCTTGTCTATCCCACCATGGTCGTCGCCCACGAAGGACTTGCCTCACTAGGGTAGATCTTCACGAAGTAGGCAATCTCCTTGCCCTTACAAACTCCTTGGTTCAACTCCACAATCTTGACGGAGGCTCCCAAGTGACACCTAGACAATCTAGGAGACACCACTCTCCAAGAAGTAACAAATGGTGTGTTGATGATGAACTCCTTGCTCTTGTGCTTCAAATGATAGTCTCCTCAACACTCAACTCTCTCTCACAGGATTTGGATTTGGTGGAAAGAAGATTTGAGTGGAAAGAAACTTGGGGAAGGCTAGAGATCAAGATTCATATGGTAGGAATGGAATATCTTGGTCTCAACACATGAGTAGGTGGTTCTCTCTCAGAAAATGTGTGTTGGAAGTGTAGGCATGTTCTGATGGCTCTCTCCACGAATGAAGAGTGGGTGGAGGGGTATATATAGCCTCCACACAAAATCTAACCGTTACACACAACTTACCAATCTCGGTGGGACCAAATCGTCAAACTCAGTCGGACCGATTAAGCAAATAATGTGACCGTTAGGATCATCGGTGGGACCGACATGCAACTCGGTAGGACCGATATGGTTAGGGTTAGGGCATAATGTAATCTCGGTGAGACCGATTACACAAACTCGGTGGGACCGATTTTGGTAATAAGATAACCAGAGAGTTGGTCAGGCAAACTCGGTGGGACCGATTCGCTCATCTCGATTGGACCGAAATGTTATGAAGTGGAACAGAGAGTTTGCATTGTAATCTCGGTAGGACCGATTACACAAACTTGGTGAGACCGATTTTGGTAATAGATACATACAGAGAGATTACAATCCCATCTCGGTGAAACCGAGATCCCTATCAGTGAGACCGATTTGCCTAGGGTTTGTGGCAGTGGCTATGATATTTGAACTCGGTGGCGCCGGATAGAAAGAATCGGTGGGGCCGAGTTTGACTTTTGGTTTAGGTCATATGTGGATGTGAGAAGGTAGTTGAGGGCTTTGGAGCATATCACTAAGCACTTTGAGCAAGCAAGCCATTAAGAAACACCTCATCCCCTCTTGATAGTATTGGCTTTTCCTATAGACTCAATGTGATCTTGGATCACTAAAATAGAAAATGTAGAGTCTTGTGCTTTAAGCTTGAGCCAATCCTTTGTCCTTAGCATCTGGAAGGGGTTTTACATCCTCTAGTCCATGCCACTTCATTGTTGAACTTATCTAAAACATACTAGGTAAAAGTGTTAGTCCAACAAGAGATATGTTGACATTAATTACCAAAATCACCCAGGGAGCACTTGTGCTTTCAATCTCCCCCTTTTTGGTAATTGATGACAACATACATCAAAGATTTTGATAAAGATATAGAGGTTAACAAGTAAAGCTTTGTAAAGACATGTAACATGCATAGGCTCCCCCTACATGCATGCAATCATGTAAATATGGAATATAGGAGCATGTGGTACATGCAATCATGCATAAGCATGACAGAGTAAGCAATGTGTTACATGTATCTTGGCTATATGCATCAGAGCAAATGATGTGAATATGGGAAATGTACCTTCATGCTCATGAGTCCTTCTTGCAAACAGTATTTACATCAACAAGAAATCCTTATACACATGACTGTGATGCATATACTTACCTTGTGGTCTTGGGTTGGCTTAGGATGGAATGAACCTGCGTAAATAAGGTTAGATAACACAGATACACCTACTGGCCAGAGCAAACAAAAGAAACCACAAGAGTACCAAGACTGGGATGACATGTAGAGAGTGAGTACTAAGTACCACATTGAACATAGACATGTCCCCAAAGGTAAAGATGTGCAATGAATTTAAGGATTTCCTTCCCTTAGATGTCTTGCTCCCCCTGAATCTAGCATGGGATACTGGAGAAGATAGGGAACAAAAAATCAGAGCTCAAAGATAAATAGAGCTAATGCAAACAAATAAATATGAACATGTCTTTCCCCTCTTGAAGACATGTGACTTCTCTCCTTTTGAGTATTCTCTCCCCCTATGGATATGATTAAGCTTTGATGTGATCTCTCTCTCCCCCTTTGATATCAATTTCCAAGAAGGGTTCTTCTGGATATTTGTTACAAATGGGTTTTGTCCTTGAGTCACAGAGCAAAGCAGCAAGTTGAATGTGATGCTGGTAGAGGACAAGAATCATTGAGTGGAGCTGGATCAAAAAGAATGCAGAAACAAGTGGCAAGGTGTCTTTCCTGTAGTGAAATCGGTGGCACCGAGTTTTATGCTTCGGTTGCACCGAAAGGATTCGGTTGGGCCGGTGTGACCAAATTCATCACAGAGAAAACACTTGTCACCTCAGCTCACTAGACAAGTAAGATCTCACAAGGATTTGCAAGGAATTAACTGAAAGATTTGCAATGAATTGGATGCAGGGAATGAAGAACAAAAGGAAACAGAAAAGAAATGAAATCTAGATGAAGTTTTAAAAAAAGGGGAAACAAACATGCATGTGATAAATGCAAGAGCACAAAAAGACACGAGAGAACTTCATCTAGAATTTGTCGGCGACAAAGTCACCTATGATAGAGTATATTGACCTAGGAGTCAAGTGAGATCACTTGATCATAGGTCATACTCATCGTTTAAGCTCAGAATGGGGTTACCATTTTTCGTTTAAGCATCTTGATGTATTCACATCTTGTCGAGTTGCTTTGACTCATGACTTGGATTAAAGCTTCTCTAGGATGGAATGACATACATTGGGTAGTGGTGTTGATCGTGATCATGTAATTGAACTTATGTGGGTTGCTCAAGGTTGATGTAGCTCATCAAGAGTTGGGAGCACCACTTGGAATTTGAGTTCATCTACCTACATGGGTTAGTTTTGCAAGGAAGAGCACTTGCGTATCCATAATGACAATCATGAAACTCAGCATAGAATTTGTCAAAGGATATGTTTGAATGGTTCCGTGCTTCCTTGTCTTCAACCACCATTGTGTAGAGACTTGGCAATGTAGAGGTTGCTCAAGATGTGAGTGAGTTGCAATCTCATAGATTTAGATTCATCCAAGTACCTACACGGGTTAGATAACATGCAAGGTGCAAATATATCCAAGACATAAGATTATCATCATAACAGAGATATCAAGGATTAGTCATAGGCTCATGTCTTGCATGCATCAAATGGAGTTCCTACTCCAAGTTTGAAGCATCAATGATGTTCAATTCACCTCTTAACCTGCAAAACACTTTCTCATCAAGTGGTTTAGTGAATATATCCGCTAATTGCTTTTCAGTGCGAACATGCTTAAGATTAATGTCCCCTTTGGCAACATGATCTCGAATGAAATGATGACGAACTTCAATATGCTTAGTTCGAGAATGTTGCACGGGATTGGGAGCAATCTTGATAGCACTTTCATTGTCACAAAGTAATGGAACATGTTTCACATATATCCCATAATCTTTAAGAGTTTGGGTCATCCAAAGTAATTGAGCACAACATGAACCAGCGGCAATGTATTCCTCTTCGGCGGTGGATAAGGTTACCGAGTTTTGTTTCTTGGAAGACCAAGATACAAGAGATCTACCAAGGAATTGACAAGTCCCCGAAGTGGACTTTCTATCAACCTTGTCACCGGCATAGTCCGAGTCGGAGTAGCCAACAAGATTGAAAGAGGCCCTCTTTGGATACCAAATGCCAAAATTTGGTGTATGGATTAAGTATCTCACTATCCTTTTCACGGCCTTAAGGTGACATTCTTTAGGAGCGGCTTGATATCGTGCACACATGCACACACTTAGCATAATATCGGGACGTGAAGCACATAGATATAACAATGAACCAATCATAGAGAAATAAACCTTTTGATCAACCGGTTCACCATCTTTGGTCAAATCAAGATGTCAGCTAGTAGGCATGGGTGTAGTCATACCTTTGCATTCTTGCATATTGGACTTCTTGAATAAGTCCTTGGTGTACTTCATTTGAGAGACAAAGATACCTTCCTTAGTTTGCTTGATTTGCAAACCAAGAAAGAATTTGAGCTCACTCATCATCGACATCTCAAACTTCTCCGACATTAGCTTTACAAACTTTTCACTAAAGTGAGTGTTAGCAGAACCAAATATAATATTATCAACATAGATTTGGCATACAAATAGTTCTCCATTAACCCTTTCAATAAAAAGAGTAGAATCAATTTTTCCAATTTCAAAGCCTTTTTCAATAAGGAACTTGGTCAAGCATTTATACCACGCTCTAGGAGCTTGTTTAAGACCATAAAGGGCTTTGTGAAGTTTGTAAACATGATTAGGTTTCTTAGGATTGACAAAGCCGGAAGGTTGCTTAACATAAATTTCCTCCTCTATTTCACCATTTAGAAAAGCACTTTTAATGTCCATTTGGTACAAGGTGATATCATGGTGATTAGCATAGGCAAGTAAGATGCGAATGGACTCAAGTCTAGCAACGGGGGAATATGTCTCACCATAGTCCATACCTTCGACTTGGGTGTAGCCTTGGGCGAAGAGACGTGCTTTGTTGCGAACTACTTGTCCATCTTCATCTTTCTTGTTGCAAAACACCCATTTGGTACCAATGATGTTGTGGTTGTTGTCGGGATTCTCAACCAATGTCCAAACTTGATTTCTCTCACAGTTGTGTAGCTCTTCATGCATGGCGTTTATCCAATCCGGATCTTCCAATGCTTCTTCAACCTTCATAGGTTCAATGCTAGAGATGAATGAATAGTGTTCACAAAAGTTAGCTAAACGAGTTTTAGAGCGAGTGATTCTCCCGGTTTGGATATCATTGTAGATTTGCTTGACGGGATGGTCTTTAGCAATTCTTGCTCGAACTCGTGAAAGCTTTTGCTTGGATCTTGGTGGAACATCTTCTTCATCTTGTTCTTCTTCTTGGCCTTCATCATTGTTGACATTGTCGTTCTCTTCTCGTGGTGGAGAAGGAGGTTGTTGATGTTCATCTTGGTGTACTTCCTCGTTTTCTTCGTCTTGGTGTGTCCCACTTGTGGATGCTTCCGTATCAACTCTTGGTTCACCTTGTCGTGAGGTAGAAGCTTCCACTTGGACGGACGAGGTACTCTCCTTCACCTCCGTTGGACAAATCTTGCCAATAGACAAGTCTTGGATTGCTTCTGAAGGGTCTTTGTCTCCTACATCAATTGGCAATTGCTCTACTTGCGAGCCGTTAGATTCATCAAACTTCACATCTACCGTCTCTTCAACCTTTCGGGTGAAATTATTGTAGACACGGTAAGTGTGAGAGTTTGAGCCATAACCAAGTAGGAAACCTTCATGAGACTTAGGAGCAAATTTAGAACGATGATGCTTATCAAGAATGTAGCTCTTTGAGCCGAATACTCGAAAGTATCCAACTTGGGGTTTGTTACCGGTGAGGAGCTCGTATGCAGTCTTGCCAAGTAGCTTGTGAAGATACAAGCGATTTGTTGTGTAACAAGCTGTCTCAACCGCTTCCGCCCAAAAGTGCTTCGATGTCTTGTACTCATCAAGCATCATTCTCTCCATTTCGATGAGCGTCTGGTTCTTCCTCTCAACAACTCTATTTTGTTGAGGAGTGTACGTAGCCGAGAACTCATGTGAAATCCCTTCTTCGTTAAGAAAGGTGTCCACATTTGCATTCTTGAACTCCATTCCGTTGTCGTTGTGAACCTTCTTGATCTTCACTTCAAATTGATTTTGGGCCTTCCTAGCGAAATTTTTGAAGATCTTTTGGACCTGTGATTTATCATCCAGAAAGAACACCCACGTAACTCTTGAAAAATCATCAACTATAAATAGACCAAAAGAATTTCCTCCGAGACTTTTGTAGGCATTGGGACCGAAATGATCCATATGAAGTAGCTTGAGTGGCCTCCTTGTGGTCATGATGTTCTTCACGGGATGCCTTCCTCCAACCTGTTTACTTGCTTGACAAGCGCTGCAAAGTCTATCCTTATCAAATATGACATCGTTAACGCCAATGATATGATTTCCTTTAATAAGCTTGTCAAGGTTTCGCATGCCCACATGACCTAATCGTCTATGCCATAACCAACCTTTAGAGGATTTAGTGATGAAGCAAGTTCTAGGTTGAGCCATTTTAGTGAAATCAACAATGTATAGATCACCTCTACGTATACCGGAAAAGACCATTTTATGATTATCTCTACGAAACACTTGGCAATCTACTTCAGTAAATAGGACATTGAAACCGAAATCATCAAGTCTAGATACTGAAAGTAAATTGTAGCCAAGAGATTCGACGAGCATGAAATTTTGAATGGAGCTATCATGTGAGATGGCCACCTTACCGAGGCCAACCACCTTACCCTTTGAGTTGTCACCGAAAGTGACATACTTTTGAGGGCCGTCATTTTCAGCAAGTTCATGGAACATATCTTAATCTCTGGTCATGTGATCGGTACATCCACTGTCAAGAACCCATTCCTTTCCTCCTGCCATATATCCCTAAAGATTTCCCATAAGACCAAAGTGTCTCATTGCATCATCAAGATCAAAGTCACTATCATCATCCTCATCATAGTATCCATGTTCAACATTGTCATGTGGTGGATCATATCCTAGAGAGGGTGATTCGTTAGACTGAGTTTGACAATGATCTTGTTTATGAATTTTAATAGCTTCGGAAATAGTATCACTAATAATTCCAACATCTCCTTTGGCACGCATAAGGTTTGTAAGCTCAAATAGACAATCACCAAACATAGGATCATTGGAATTCATCTTACCCAAGGCAATAGAATGGAGAATTTCATCTAGATTTTTCAAGGAATAATTTGGAAAGCGTTCCTCAAGAAATTTCTATATAGTGTAGGCACACTCAAGAGTAGGCAAACTTCCAATCAAGTTTCTAGGCAAGCCTCTAGTGATAAGATTAACAGTTCTAAGATTGTGAATCATGTCAATTGACTTATCAAGGGTAGGATGCATAGGATCAACATGAGGTGCACAAGGGCTAGCAATGTACTTGTTCAAATGATATTCATTGAAAATCACAAGCATCTCATTTTTCCACTCATGAAAGTACTCTCCATCAAGTATAGGCACTCTATGTCTAAGACTCCCCAAAGTAGACTCATCCATCTTCCTCCAATGGTGTTTAAACCAAGGCAATGAAGACCAATGCTCTGATACAAATTGAAAGAATCGAGAAGAGGTGTCTAGGGGGGGTGATTAGACACTAAGTGAGAAAAGATGCAGTTTTTAATTTCTTTAGGTTGAAGTGGAGTTTTAGCACAAGTTTAACAATCACAATGCATATCAAGAAAGCATGCAAAGAGTGTATGAGCAGCGGAAAGTAAAGCAGGCAACTTGCAAGAATGTAAAGGGATGGGATTGGAGTGTGCAAATGCAATTGGAGACACGGATGTTTTTGTTGTGGTTCTGATAGGTGGTGCTATCGTACATCCACGTTGATGGAGACTTCAACCCACAAAGGGTAACGGCTGCGCGAGTCCACGGAGGGCTCCACCCACGAAGGGTCCATGAAGAAGCAACCTTGTCTATCCCACCATGGCCGTCGCCCACGAAGGACTTGCCTCACTAGGGTAGATCTTCACGAAGTAGGCGATCTCCTTGCCCTTACAAACTCCTTGGTTCAACTCCACAATCTTGACGGAGGCTCCCAAGTGACACCTAGCCAATCTAGGAGACACCACTCTCCAAGAAGTAACAAATGGTGTGTTGATGATGAACTCCTTGCTCTTGTGCTTCAAATGATAGTCTCCCCAACACTCAACTCTCTCTCACAGGATTTGGATTTGGTGGAAAGAAGATTTGAGTGGAAAGCAACTTGGGGAAGGCTAGAGATCAAGATTCATATGGTAGGAATGGAATATCTTGGTCTCAACACATGAGTAGGTAGTTCTCTCTCAGAAAATGCATGTTGGAAGTGTAGGCATGTTCTGATGGCTCTCTCCACGAATGAAGAGTGAGTGGAGGGGTATATATAGCCTCCACACAAAATCTAACCGTTACACACAACTTACCAATCTTGGTGGGTCCGAATCGTCAAACTCGGTCGGACCGATTTAGCAAATAATGTGACCGTTAGGATTTTCGGTGGGACCGACATGCAACTCGGTAGGACCGATATGGTTAGGGTTAGGGCATAACATAATCTTGATGAGACCGAGTACACAAACTCGGTGGGACCGATTTTGGTAATAAGCTAACCAGAGAGTTGGTTAGGCAAACTCAATGGGACCGATTCGCTCATCTCGGTTGGACCGAAATGTTACGAAGAGGAACAGAGAGTTTGCATTGTAATCTCGGTAGGACCGATTACACAAACTCGGTGAGACCGATTTTGGTAATAGATACATACAGAGAGATTACAATCCCATCTCGGTGAAACCGAGATCCCTAACAGTGAGACCAATTTGCCTAGGTTTTGTGGCAGTGGCTATGACATTTGAACTCGGTGGCGCCGGATAGAAAGAATTGGTGGGGCCGTGTTTGACTTTTGGTTTACGTCATATGTGGATGTGAGAAGGTAGTTGAGGGCTTTGGAACATATCACTAAGCACTTTGAGCAAGCAAGCCATTAAGCAACTCCTCATCCCCTCTTGATAGTATTGGCTTTTCCTATAGACTCAATGTGAACTTGGATCACTAAAATATAAAATGTAGAGTCTTGTGCTTTGAGCTTGAGCCAATCCTTTGTCGTTAGCATCTTGAAGGGGTTCCACATCCTCTAGTCCATGCCACTTTATTGTTGAACTTATCCGAAACATACTAGGTAAAAGTGTTAGTCCAACAAGAGATATGTTGACATTAATTACCAAAATCACCCAGGGAGCACTTGTGCTTTCAAATTTCCCTAGTTACAGTGGTCATCCATGTCATTGCATAATTTGGGTACACAAAGAAGACTACAACACACCCACACTTCTTAATCGAGCAAATTCAACAATTAAACAGAGCTAGCTGACCTAAACAATAAAAAATTAAAGACTGTCGCTCTTAATTAAATTAAACAAAGAGTACTACTACGGCTGGTGCTCGTTGATCTCTGCCTCCTCCTCCATGTCCAGCTCGCGCCCGACGATCCCCTGGGGAAGGGGCTCCATGGCCTCCATTGCACCATACTCGGCAAGCATCTCGCCATCTCCGTCCGCCATCTCTTTGGAAAAGGCCGCCACAAGCTGGGCATGGGCGGCCGTGATCTGGGCTTGGACGGGCTCCATCGTGGCAAGGTATGCTGCGGAGGAACGGATGGCTACTCAAACGCTCTTGGTGATTGCCAACTCTTCGATCGTGGGTTGCCGACCGTTGTCGAAGAAGCCTCGTTTGATTTGTGCGGTGACTGCCATGAGCTGGGCATGGGTGGCCTCGACATGGTCGTGGGCGGCATCCATCAGGGCTAAGGCCACCACTGCGGAACGGACAACTGCTGTGCCGCTCTCGCTAGTTGCTATCCCTGAGGTAGATGTTGTTGTCGCCACCTGAGAAGCAGCAGCGGCTGTTTGGGCTGCCTCTACTGCTCGGTCGTAGATTGCAGCCGTGCTCACGAACCTTGTTAGCACGCGCCTGGCTATTGCGGCCGCACTCTCGCCGGAGTGGGCCGCCGAAGTTGCCCCGACGAAGCGAGTCCATGTCCTCGTCTTTAACTAGCGACGATTGAACAATGAAATGATATTTTGGGAGCGAGCTAGTGTGCTTGACACGCCGACTGTGGATTGTAGCCGACACACGTTCTTACGTAAGCCATATGCGTATTATACTCAACCGGTGCTCCAAGATATTTTGTGCTGCATCTCACACGGTTGGTGATAATTAAATGTCTGTGATCTACTCGATTTTTTGTCTTGATTTGAATTACATAATGGGGTCACATCGGCAAAGGAGGGTGTTTGAATTTCTAGAACTTTTATCTGCAGTGAACATGCAATTATAAGTGTGTCATCCAAAAAATTGGAATTATATAGGGTTTGTTTGGACATGTTCTAGTGCACCAAAATGGGTTGTAAAATAACATATGTGTCCATGTGTTGATGCTTATGTCCCATGCAGGAAATGGGGATGAATTTCAAACACCACGACACCGTGGCTGTCTCGCAACGTTGAGGTACTTTCTTTTGTAATTCTCGCAAATCCAAAACTCATCCAATATTCATTAACCTTGGCATGCTATCATGGAATGGCATCAAAATGCTGGCGTAAAAAATATTGTCCCATTTGGGGTAGGTTATGGTATAAGCTTCTCACAAACCAGAGCTTTTGATGTAGGGTAGAACCCTAGACGCTCGATCTTTCACGTTTGGAGGGAATCCTACCAAGAACACGAGGGGGAAATGAGGGGTAAACAAAGGGAAACACAAGAGAAAACACTCAACCAACGAGAATATGGTCACACATATGCTAGATCCTCGAAACACAAGGTGATACAAGATCCGAATCCAACAGGGGACAATACATAGGGTGACCGGTTCTTCTCCGTGAGGAGGTCTTGAGGATGGTCTTCTCTGAGAGGTCTTGAATCCAACGTGGATCTTCTCCGAAGAGGTGTTGTCCCTCATGATGGAGTAGATCCGGATGGATGAGCAAAGTTCTATCTCAAAGTATGAGCTATCACAATGCTAACCCTAGCTAGGAGTTGTCTATTTATAGTCGTAGTACAAAAGGGGGCCAAAGTGAAGGGGTACATGGGCTTTAGCCTGAAGCTGCATGCACATAGGCAGCGGATGTCCGGACGTTCGGTAGGGCTCGGACTTCGGCTAATTTCATTCTGTGATTGGGTTGTCGGACGTCCGGAGGTGGTCGGTCGTCCAGTCGCCGGTCGTCCAGTGACTTTGGTTTTCCACTGAAATGCTTCGGGTGTGTAGTTTCCGGTCGTCCAGTGCGGCGGGTCGTCGGCTCGCTGGGCCGTGTCACCTGGGACTTGAGTTGGCTGGGTTTTCAGGCGCCGGTCGTACGGCCTGGATTGGACGTCCGCTGGCTGGAGCGTCAGGCGCCGGACGTCCGGTCCTGGGCGGTCGTCCGCTCGCTAGAGCATCTTCGGCGTCTCTTCTTCTTGTCCTTCACACTTGGTGTCCTTGCCGTCTTGGCCATTGGGTGTAGCTGTTCCGTGGCCTTCTTCTAAGTACCTGATCACACATAGTGTTTCCGCTTGAGGTAGTAGCCATGTCTCATGTGTAGAAAGGGGTAGTTCGGAGAGGAGCGAGTTCACCTTATCTTCAATAGCCTTTGCTCGAGCTCTTGTCATTGGTCCAAGTGGTGTCATGGGAGATGTAGATGCGTCCATGGGGATGATCGTGGGATGCTCCACATAATCTCCCCCCTTGGGAAAGATCCGACCTCGGATCGAAAGCTTCATCACCATGGTATGGTGAGAGGTCTTTGACATTGAAGATGTCGCTCATGTTGTACTTGTCGCTTGGGAGGTCGATCTTGTAAGCATTATTGTTGTAGCGTGCTAGCACCTTGAAGGGTCCATCAGCTCGTGGTAGAAGTTTGGACTTGCATTCATTGGGGAAGCGGTCCTTGCGAAGTTGTAGCCACACAAGATCTCCAATGTTGAATATCATGGGTTGCTTGTTCATGTTGAGCTTGGTCGCGAGTCGTTGTACTTGGCGCTTGATGGTGTGCCTTGTATCTTCATGCAACTTCTTGAGGTAGCTTGCTCGTGCACTCGCATCCATGTTGGTGCGCTCTTGTAGTGGAAGAGGTAGAATGTCCAATGGGGACAATGGGTTGAAGTCGTAGACGACCTCGAAAGGGGACTTGCCGGTAGTTGAATGTCTTGCGCGGTTGTAGGCATACTCGGCGATGGGTAGGCACTCCTCCCACTCCTTGATGTTCCTCTTGATCAACACGTGAAGTAGAGTGGAGAGTGTACGGTTCATCACCTCCGTTTGGCCGTCGGTTTGGGGATGGTATGCCAAAGAGAACATGAGCTTGATTCCGAGCTTGGGGCATAGAGTCTTCCAAAAGTAACTCAAGAACTTGACGTCGCGGTCCGAGACGATCGTCTTGGGCACTCCATGTAGGCGCAAGATTTCCCTACAAAAGATATTCGCAATATGTGAAGCATTGTCTACCTTGTTGCATGACATAAAATGAGCCATTTTAGAGAATCGGTCCACAACAACAAACATGGAATCCATTCCAATTTGAGTTCTAGGCAAACCAAGTACAATGTCCATGCTAATGTCTTCGCAAGGTTGATACGTAATAGGAAGAGGCATGTAAAGACCATGGGATTGAGCTTTTGACTTAGCTTTGCGACATGTAGAGCATCGGTTGCTGAAGCGTGAGACATCGCAGAACATCTTGGGCCAAAAGTAGTTCTTGGAGAGTGTGGCGAATGTATTGTTGCGTCCAAAGTGTCCCATGAGTCCGCTATGAGCCTCTTGCAAAAGGACCAAGCAGAAGACTCCGGAATGCAAAGTTTGTGAGCTCTCATAAGATAATCATCCTTGATGTAATATCGTTTCCAAGATGTATGCGTCAAACACTTAGCATAAGGAACAAAAAAAGTAGGATCATGTGCATACAAGTCTTTTATGTGCTCAAAGCCGATGACATTCAATTCAAGTTTAGTGACGAGCGTGCATATGCGGGAAAGGGCATCCGCCACTACATTTTCCTTACCCTTGATGTACTTGATGACATAAGGAAAAGACTATAAATTCACTCCATTTTGCATGACACTTGTTCAACTTAGTTTGTCCTTTTAAGTACTTAAGCGTTTCATGATCGTATGAATGATACATTCATGAGGGCGAAGATAATGTTCCCATTCACGCAAAACTCACACTAAAGCATATAACTCTTTCGCATAGATGGGATAATTGAGTTGCACTCCAAAAAGTTTCTCACTAAAGTATGCAGTGGGGCGCTTCTCTTGCGTTAACACACCTCCTATGCCATGACCACTAGCATCACAATGAATCTCAAAAGGTTTGTCAAAGTTGGGTAATGCAAGCACGGGTGTTGGAGTAATGGGCCACGGGTAGCCTAACCCGAGTCCCTAAGCCTTTCAAGACTTTGGGCCAACTGCGCCCCACGAGACTCCAGAATGAAGAGCCGCCTTCTGGTGGCTGGCTGGCTCAACGGCCGGCTGCTAGAAGACGGCCAAGTACTAGCAGACGGCACCAAGGCGGGCCGACTCCTAGCAGGCAGCCTCTGGAGAGATCGGCTCCTAGCAGGCGGCCCCCGGCGTCCTCAGAATCTGCGCCCCTCATCAAGAGGACAAGACAAGGTGAGGCTACAGTGTAACCCATCACCCCCGAATCCCGGGCTTGGCGTGGCCACAGTGCCCCGTACACGCAGAGATCTCTGCACGACGCGACACTGTTGCCACTCCACCCTTGACGTCACCCCTGTCAGGCGGGGCCTGCTCCCACAATGGCCTGTCGGTACAGCTTGCCAATGGCGGGCCCTACCAGGAAGCGAGGGCCCGGAGGGCAGCTTAGCCTAGTCAGTCGGATCCAAGGGGATCCAGCTCCTGGCGGTTAGCCAGATCCTTCCTCGAGGCCTGTGCGCCATTAACCAGACTAGACACGGCGAGGCTACAGTGATCTCCCACCAGGCGGCGGGACTGTAGCCATGCCCTCCCCGACCAAGCATGCGTCATTAGAATCACGACTACAGTGATCAGCCACCAACCAGACCCGCCAGCGGCGGAGGCGGCCTGTAGGCTCCGTACCAGACCAGTCGGTGGGGCCCACCAGGCAGTGGGCCCCAGGAGCCGACGGAGAAGCCGGCAATCAGAGACATTGACAGCCGGGTCCTACACCTGGCCAAGTTACCATTGTACCCATGGGGGGTAGCCCTATATAAACCCCCCAGGGCACCCATGCAAAGGGTTCCCAACTTGTTAGAACTAGACTCATACATAGAGGGAGAAGAGAGCAAGCCCTACCTTCTTCTACCTCTAGCATACAGCTCAAGGAGCACCATTGTTGTCACGCCCAAGATGCGACCCTATCCTAAAGGAACTCGAAGGTCCCACCAAGGATAGAAGCGCATCTTGAAGACGCTTTTGCAAGGTGGATATCATTACATCAACTTTACATAATAGATGGGGATACATACAAAAGGCATACAATGCCACACGAATACAACCATACATCATACACAATAGCATCATCCGACTACGGATGAAACACAAACAGAAACTCAAACGACATCCACCCTGCTAGCCCAGGCTGCCGACCTGGAACCTATCCCCTGATCGAAGAAGAAGCAGAAGAAGAAATCAAGCAAGCAAGCATCGCTCTCGCATCATGATCATCGCGTAACCTATACCTGCAACTGTTGTTGTAGTAATCTATGAGCCACGAGGACTCAGCAATCCCATTACCATGGGTATCAAGACTAGCAAAGCTTATGGGAAAGGAAGGGGTAAAGTGGTGAGGTTGCAGCAGCGACTAAGCAAGTATGGTGGCTAAACATACGCAAATAAGAGCGAGAAGAGAGCAAGCGGAACGGTCACGAAGCTAGAAATGGTCAAGAAGTGATCCTGAACTCCTACTTACATCAAACATAACCCAAAAACCGTGTTCACTTCCCAGACTCCGCCGAGAAGAGACCATCACGGCTACACACGCGGTTGATACATTTTAAATCGGATCTGGTGTCAAGTTATCTACAACCGGACATTAACAAATTCCCATCTGCCTATAACCGCAGGCACAACTTTCGAAAGTTTATACCCTGCAGGGTTGTCCCAACTTAGCCCATGATAAGCTCTCGCGATCAACGAAGGATATACCTTCTCCCAGGAAGACCCGATCAGACTCGGAATCCCGGTTTACAAGACATTTCGACAATGGTAAAACAAGACCAGCAAAGCCGCCCGGATGTGCCGACAAATCCCGATAGGAGCTGAACATATCTCGTTCTCAGGGCACACCGGATAAGCGAAGCGTATAGGAACCGACGTAATCCAAGTTGCTAAGGAATGGTCCTGCACGGTGCTCTAGTTTGGACCAACACTCAGAGGAGCACTGGCCCGGGGGGGGGTGGTAAAATAAAGATGACCCTCGAGAGTGCGACTCCCAAGGGAAAAAGGGCTAGGTGAGGCAAATGGTAAAACCAAGGTTGGGCCTTGCTGGAGGAGTTTTATTCAAAGCGAATTGTCAAGGGGGTCCCATAAATCACCCAACCGCGTAAGGAACGCAAAATCTGGGATCATAACACCGGTATAACGGAAACTAGGGCGGCAAGAGTGGAACAAAACACCAGGCATAAGGCTGAGTCTTCCACCCTTTACCAAGTATATAGATGCATTAATAATATAAGAGATATTGTGATATCCCAACCAAAATCCTGTCCACCATGGAGCAATCTTCAACTTCACCTGCAACTAACAACGCTATAAGAGGGGCTGAGCAAAGCGGTAACATAGCCAAACAATGGTTTGCTAGGAAGGGTGTCAACGGTTAGAGGTTCATGGCAATTTGGGAGGCTTGATAAACAGGTGAAAGGTAGCGCATCAAAGCGATAGAACGAAGCAACTAGCATAGCAATGATAGTTGTGAGATCCAGGGTAGCGGTCATCTTGCCTGAAATCCCGCAAGGAAGAAGAACGAGTCCATGAAGAAGATGAAGCCACGAAGATGAGCCAAGCGTAGACGAACGAATCCTCACGATCGCAACGGAAACAGGAACTATCGAAAAGAAGCACACAACAAGATAAACACACCACACATGAACAAGACAAGATGCACAACAAGCATGATGCATGATAGAGCTAGATGAGGCTACTCATGGAAAGAGATGATGCAAACAAGAACAACACATCAAGGCATGTTTAAATGAGGCCGGGAACAACATATAACAAATCCGGTAAGTCCTCATATGCAACTTTCGAAATTGGTCCAGATCTGAATAAACCTTATGTTCAAGTTGTTAAACATCAAGTTAAGATGCACCAAGATGATCTACACGAGATTCTAGTCAAGTTACATATAAAGTTCATTAGATTTGGAGCTACGACCTAGAAGATATGAGCAAAACAAGTTAAACATGGCATCGATGCAAAATGAATACAAACATCAAGCAAACACCTCAAAACAAGGATGCAATATGATAATATGAAACTACATGCAATTCTAAGCAAGTTTCATATAGAGCACACTCAAAACGGAGCAACGGTTCAACACACACACATGAAACAAGATATAATAACAATCTGCCCAAAACAGCAACTAGGCATATTGCAAGCACCAAAACAACATGCTACAGTACCACAATATGAAAACAAAAGGCATGTACATGATTTACAGGTAAAGCATAAAAAACATGAACACTGAGCTATCTCCAGAAATCACTAGAACATGCTCAAACACACATGGCAAGATTGCATATAGTAAGAGTTTCAGATTTAGCAGAAATAACATCAGGTTGCAATGTTTAGAGCTATCAAACAACATGTTACAGGAACTTATCATGGCAATCAAAGGCATGGCATGAACCTACTAATTGCACAGAACAAAAGTCCTTTACTGACCATGAGCCAAAAAGGATCAGAAGATATGATGGCACCCATGTAAACATGGCAAGTTATATGACAGATTCATACATGGCAGGAACAACAATAAGTAGGCATGTTGGTGAGCTTGTACCACTCATCACAGAGCATTAAATGGCATGGCAAGGAAACCAACAGTATGAAGACATGTTTAGGAAGCTAAGCATGGCAAGAGCAAGTTCATAGGGTGCATGGAACACTAGCAACAATCATGGCAACAACTGAACTTAATGTTAACAGGCTGACAGCAACATTATTTAGCATCTTTGGAGCAAGATTACAACAAGGTACAGCAGGCTATAAATGCAACCAGGGGCATGGATGGATAGAGCATGACATGTAGAACAGAACATCCTTAGTGAACATCTCCAGATTGTACATAGAATGACTTGTAGCAGCAGGTTTGTATAGCATCACAAAATACAGATTCAGTCTAGCAAAACAGCAACAGCAAGTACACTACTTCACGAGCTCGATTCACTCACCACAAGTCATTGCATGACAATATAATCATAGCATAAGCAATAAGACATGTTTATGAAACTAACCAAGGAAAGAACAAGTTCATAGCATGCAAGGATCAACTATATCAACCTTGGCAAAATTGAATTACACGTAAACAATCTGCCAGGAAACATTTTATAGCAAAAGAAGAGCTAGAAAATGACATGCTAGACTACTCCATAATTGCAAACAGGGGCATGAATGGATAGAGAAAAACCATATGTTCAAAACATCCTTACTGAAGTATCTCAAAATATGCTTGGATCTCTCTGTAGCATCAAGTTTACATGGCATAAAAATAACAACAGAACAGGGACTGAAATCAGGAACATCACGAAGCCTAGTTTGCATGCTTGTTCTAGTCACCACATTGATCACAAAAATACATGGCATACACCCCTGCAAATATGGCATGATGTAGCACAAAACACATGTAGACATCAACCTCATAGGATGCACACATCAAGCATGGCAAAAATGACAAATGAGCAAGTTCTGTTAATAGACAGCAGACAACATCATAAAGCACTCTTGCAACGATGATTCAGGCATCAAGATGAACTCAAATGAACATGATGCAATGGAATGAAATGTAGAGAATCTCATGATGAACATTTTGACATACTACATGCACGAAACGGAGCAGTATGCATGGAGTTATGATGCGATGAACATGGCATGATAATGTAAATAATTTCGGGACAGTCGATTTTAGTAAAAAAAAAGATAGGTGAGCGGGAAATAGCAAGAATGTGCTTGGGCGAGGAATGGAGGGCTAGCTCACCATGGGCCCTGGGCCAGGACGAGGGGGAGGAGGCATATCGGGCCGGGCCGGCTGCGGGCCCACGCGGGAGGGGGGGGAACGGGAGGCAGTCACCATCGTCTCCCTCCATCCCGCTCGGGACCGGGGAGGTAGGGGCTGCGGCGGCCGGTGGCGACGCCGGCGGGGACGCGGGGCCGACAAGGAGGCTGCAGGGTGCCGGATCCGGGCGCTCTGGACCCGTTCCGGTCGGATCCGGCGGCGAGGAAGCATGGCGGCGCAGGAGAGCCGGCGAGGAGGCGACGGGCAGCAGCGGCGGGGTCGGTGAGGCACGTCACGGTGGCGGGGACGATGGAGTCCGGCGACGAACTGCGGCGCCGAGCGACGGGGACGCCGGCAGAGGGCAGCCGGGCGGCGGAGGCGGCGGGGCGGAGCAGTTCCGGCGGCGGGGTCGGCGGTCCGGAGGCGGCGGCGGGAAACGAGCGCAGGCAGCGCCGGCGGGCCTGCGCGGGCCCGCGATGGGCTCCGCGGGCCGGCGGCGCGGGGCTGGCGGCGGAGGCCACGTGGCTGGATCTGGTTGGGCGCGGGCGCGGGCGGACATGTCCGGGCGGCGAGTGGACGTGTCCGGCGGGCGAGAGGAGCGGGGCTAGGGTTTCGGGGGGATTCATCCTTGAATTTGGACGGGGAGGGCATATTTATAGATTCTAGGAGCTAGGAGACTCCAAATGAGGCACGGTTTTCGCCCACATGATCGTGATCGAACGACCGAGAGCATGGAGGGGGTTAGGATGGGTTTTGGGCCACTTTGGAAGGGGTGTTGGGCTGCGCACAAAAGAGGCTTTTACGGTACCCCAGTTAACCGTTGGAGTATCAAACGACCTCCAAATGGAACAAAACTTGACGGGCAGTCTACCGGTGCTATACCAAGGCCGCTCGGCAAACCTCGGTCCATTCCGAGAACGTTTTTAACCCGCTCACGAAAACAAGGTTTGAGAGGGGCGACGGGCGCGCGCGAGAGGTCTGGACTCCGAACGGACAACGGAGAGAACCGGGAGAACCCGAACGGATGCAAGTTTTGAAAAAACATGCAGATGAAATGCAGATGATGACATGGCAAAATGCAACACACAAGCAAATGACATGGCAACTACGGCGAATAACTGGAAGACACCTGGCGCATCGAATCCGGGGTGTTACAACACTCCTCCACTAACAAGAGATCTTGTCCCGAGATCTTAGGACCAATACGGAAGGGAAAAGGGATGAGGTGAAACAAGAACTCAAGAGAAAAAGCAAAGAATTGAGAGCACTCGAGAAGAAGAGAGGAACGACGAGAATGACGAGAATCGAAAGCTCATGGAATCAGATAGACTATGAAACCACTCCGGTTAGAACGAGATAAGAAACGAATAAGACTGAAAGGATTTAGGCAGCACTCCGGTTAAAACATGGAGGAATAGAACATGAGCTTTACAAGACGGGATGGCACTTGATGAGATAAACAATGCAATGCCTCCGGAAGAATTGAAAGAATGGAATGAAAAGAACTTAGAAGGAAGGATTGAATGGAGTTGTTTAGAAAAAACAACAACGAAGGAATAAACTTGTTGTGGACTTATCAAAACCATCTCAAAACTTGAGGTGAAATTAGACCACAAACAAAATCCAAATAGCTGAGAAGAACGAATAAATGCAAAACTCCACTTCAAAAGAATACGGATTATTAATTACACTTTGAGACGTGAGAAGAAAAGATACTTGAACTCCACCAACAAGAATCTTGATGAACTCTTGAAGAATGAATTAAATCCTGAAGAACCACCACGAAGAACTCCGGAAACAAAAGGATGATGAGATAGAATGAAGGATGAAATAATAAGATTAAACCTTGCGGTGATTTATATGGGGGTTCCGACGAAATGACTGAGAAAATTTGAACTCCGGAAAAGAAAAGATGAGAAACACTTGGAAATAGAATTTATTCATTAAGAACAAACTCCGAAGAAAAGGGATTACTCACTTGGATGAAATAAGAATAAGATTTATTGTATGCTTATCCTTCATCAAATTTAATTGATGACAAGCAATGGATTTTACATATTACTTATTCTTCTTGAAAGAGAATTAAGGGGAATGTGGCACAAAACTTGAGAAAGGTCTTCATGAACCACCAGTAGGATTGGAAACAACGAATGAATTGATATGGTGACAAAGGAAAAGGAGTGTGAAGGAACCACCGTAAGAATTAGAAAATGACTGATGAAGGAGAATGAATCACCAGGAAGAATTAGAAGAACAAATATGTTAGAGGGGATTTAGATGCAAAAAAAACAAAGAGATCATGAGCTGATTAAAGAGAACTTGAACGAAGCACCGGGATAAATATAGAACGATAGCTGGAATGATGACCTCCGATGAAAAGAAACAGGAAAACAACTTCTGACAAACTCCGGATGGGTGAAAAGAATATCTGCCAAATGGAATAATTCGTGAGGATAACAAGAAGCTAGAACCACGAAACTTCGAGAGGACGAACAAGATTTAGAGGGAAAACTCTTCTTCGATCTTCAAATGACGACGAGAAACAGCACCAAAATTACTGAGATACTCCGGGAGAATGAAAAACGAAGGGGTTGAGCCAACAATGAAAATAATTTGAATGAGATCTTGGAGAAAGCATGTGACTGATGGAATCCATTCTTACGTCACACTTGAAAAGAATTGAGAATAACTCCGGAATAATTAGAAGAGTCAGGTAAGATCCTGGGAAAAGACCTGTGGGTTAGGACCCACTAGAGAGAAAAACACCGTTGGAAAGGATTGTTGAAGAGATAGATGATGCACCAGAACAATTGAAATATTTGAATGAGGTGACAAACTCGAATTAAATCACACACAGACAAATCTCCTGATATGTCTAAGCACTCCAGAAGGATAAACTGGTGAGAGACGAACGAGCAGGGAAAACACTTGATCCAAGGAAAAGAATGTAATCACTACTGAAAAACTTGAATTGAATCCACCGGAAAAAGAAAGGGATGAAGAATAACGAACAGGACGAGAATTCACCGATTGAAATAATTGACGAAAGGCTGAAGAGGCTCCACACAAATGAAATTGATGGTCGAAAGAGACTCAGACTCCGGGAAGAAAAAGGGTGGGAGGGCGGGAAAACAAAGGCAACTTGGAAGGGAGAACCAACGTATATCTGGAAGAGAAAACACCGGTTGAAATCATTGAGGAAAGAAGGCAAAGACTTCGCACGAGTAGGATGGATACTCGATTACGGACTCCAGTTTCAAGAAGAAGAAGGGTGCGCGGGTGGGAAAGAAAACAACTGAGGATTGAACTTGGCAACGATGAAGAGGCTCGAGTCAACTTGACGAGAAATGCACCGGATGAAAAGAGCTAAGAACCAACAATCGGAAAAACAACTGCGTGATCCTAAAGAAAAAATTTTAAGGGGAAGAGGAGTAATTCAAAACACCTACGTCAAGATTCCTTACCAGAGCGACGAAGGGGCTGAGGAGTAAAAAGAATTCCTACTCTCCGATATAACGAGACTCCAAAAACAGTTTTCTTCTAGACTCAACAACGGCCAAACTACACGATCAATCAAGGGGGCTCCTAGGGTCGGTCGAGGTTCTGATACCAACTTGTCACGCCCAAGATGCGACCCTATCCTAAAGGAACTTGAAGGTCCCACCAAGGATAGAAGCGCATCTTGAAGACGCTTTTGCAAGGTGGATATCATTACATCAACTTTACATAATAGATGGGGATACATACAAAAGGCATACAATGCCACACGAATACAACCATACATCATTCACAATAGCATCATCCGACTACGGATGAAACACAAAACGAAACTCAAACGACATCCACCCTGCTAGCCCAGGCTGCCGACCTGGAACCTATCCCCTGATCAAAGAAGAAGCAGAAGAAGAACTCAAGCAAGCAAGCATCGCTCTCGCGTCATGATCATCGCGTAACCTGTACCTGCAACTGTTGTTGTAGTAATCTGTGAGCCACGAGGACTCAGCAATCCCATTACCATGGGTATCAAGACTAGCAAAGCTTAATGGGAAAGGAAGGGGTAAAGTGGTGAAGTTGCAGCAGCGACTAAGCAAGTATGGTGGCTAAACATATGCAAATAAGAGCGAGAAGAGAGCAAGCGGAACGGTCGCAAAGCTAGCAATGATCAAGAAGTGATCCTGAACTCCTACTTACGTCAAACATAACCCAAAAACCTTGTTCACTTCCCGGACTCCACCGAGAAGAGATCATCACGGCTACACACGCGGTTGATGCGTTTTAAATCGGATCTTGTGTCAAGTTATCTACAACCGGACATTAACAAATTCCCATCTGCCTATAACCGCAGGCACGGCTTTCGAAAGTTTATACCCTGCAGGGGTGTCCCAACTTAGCCCATGATAAGCTCTCGCGATCAACAAAGGATATACCTTCTCCCAGGAAGACCCGATCAAACTCGGAATCCTGGTTTACAAGACATTTTGACAATGGTAAAACAAGACCAGCAAAGCCGCCCGGATGTGCCGACAAATCCCGATAGGAGCTGCACATATCTCGTTCTCAGGGCACACCGGGTAAGCGAAGCGTACAGGAACCGACGTAATCCAAGTTGCCAAGGAATGGTCCCGCACGATGCTCTAGTTTGGACCAACACTCGGAGGAGCACTGGCCCGGGGGGGGGGGGTAAAATAAATATGACCCTCGAGAGCGCGACTCCCAAGGGAAAAAGGGCTAGGTGAGGCAAATGGTAAAACCAAGGTTGGGCCTTGCTGGAGGAGTTTTATTCAAAGCAAACTGTCAAGGGGGTCCCATAAATCACCCAACCGCGTAAGGAACGCAAAATCCGGGAACATAACACCAGTATGATGGAAACTAGGGCGGCAAGAGTGGAACAAAACACCAGGCATAAGGCCGAGTCTTCCACCCTTTACCAAGTATATAGATGCATTAATAATATAAGAGATATTGTGATATCCCAACCAAAATCCTGTCCACCATGGAGCAATCTTCAACTTCACCTACAACTAACAACGCTATAAGAGGGGCTGAGCAAAGCGGTAACATAGCCAAACAATGGTTTGCTAGGAAGGGTGTCAATGGTTAGAGGTTCATGGCAATTTGGGAGGCTTGATAAACAGGTGAAAGGTAGCGCAGCAAAGCGATAGAACGAAGCAACTAGCATAGCAATGATAGTAGTGAGATCCAGGTTAGCAGTCATCTTGCCTAAAATCCCACAAGGAAGAAGAACGAGTCCATGAAGAAGATGAAGCCACGAAGATGAGCCAAGCGTAGACGAACGAATCCTCACGATCGCAACGGAAACAGGAACTATCGAAACGAAGCACACAACAAGGTAAACACACCACACATGAACAAGACAAGATGCACAACAAACATGACACATGATAGAGCTAGATGAGGCTACTCATGGCAAGAGATGATGCAAACAAGAACAACACATCAAGGCATGTTTAAATGAGGCCGGGAACAACATATAACAAATCCGGTAAGTCCTCATATGCAACTTTCGAAATTGGTCCAGATCTGAATAAACCTTATGTTCAAGTTGCTAAAAAGCAAGTTAAGATGCACCAAGATGATCTACACGAGATTCTAGTCAAGTTACATATAAAGTTCATTAGATTTGGAGCTACGGCCTAGAAGATATGATCAAAACAAGTTAAACATGGCATCGATGCAAAATGAATACAAACATCAGACAAACACCTCAAAACAAGGATGCAACATGATAATATGAAACTACATGCAATTCTAAGCAAGTTTCATATAGAGCACACTCAAAACGGAGCAACGGTTCAACACACACATGAAACAAGATATAATAACAATCTGCCCAAAACAGCAACTAGGCATATTGCAAGCACCAAAACAACATGCTACATTACCACAATATGAAAAAAAAGCCATGGGCATGATGTATAGGTAAAGCATAACAAAACATGAACAATGAGCTATCTCCAGAAATCATTAGAACATGCTCAAACACACATGGCAAGATTGCATATAGTAACAGTTTCAGATTTAGCAGAAATAACATCAGGTTGCAATGTTTAGAGCTATCAAACAACATGTTACAGGAACTTATCATGGCAAAAAAAGGCATGGAATGAACCTACTAATTGCATAGAACAGAAGTCCTTTGTTGACCATGAGCCAAAAAGGATCAGAAGATATGATGGCACCCATGTAAACATGGCAAGTTATATGACAGATTCATACATGGCAGGAACAACAATAAGTACGCATGTTGGTGAGCTTGTACCACTCATCACAGAGCATTACATGGCATGTCAAGGCAACCAACAGTAAAAATACATGTTTATGATGCTAAGACTGGCAAGAGCAAGTTCATAGGGTGCATGGAACACTAGCAACAATCATGACAACAACTGAACTTAATGTTAACAGGCTGATAGCAACATTATTTAGCAACTTTGGAGCAAGATTACAACAAGGTACAACAGGCTATAAATGCAACCAGGGGCATGGATGGATAGAGCATGACATGTAGAACAAAACATCCTTAGTGAACATCTCCAGATTATGCATAGAATGAGTTGTAGCAGCAGGTTTATATAGCATCATAAAATACAGATTCAGCCTAGCAAAACAGCAACAAGTACACTACACGAGCTCGATTCACTCACCACAAGTCATTGCATGACAAGATAATCATAGCATAAGCAAGAAGACATGTTTATGAAACTAAACAAGGCAAGAACAAGTTCATAGCATGCAAGGATCAACTACAACAACCTTGGCAAAATTGAATATGTAAACAATCTGCCAGGAAACATTTTATAGCAAAAGCAGAGCCATAAATTGACATGCTAGACTACTCCATAATTTCAAACAGGGGCATGAATGGACAGAGAAAAACCATATGTTCAAAACATCCATACTGAAGTATCTCAAAATATGCTTGGATCTCTCTGTAGCATCAAGTTTACATGGCATAAAAATAACAGCAGAACAGGGACTGAAATCAGGAACATCACAAAGCCTAGTTTGCATGCTTGTTCTAGTCACCACATTGATCACAAAAATACATGGCATACACCCCTGCAAACATGGCATGATGTAGCACAAAACACATGTAGACATCAACCTCATAGGGTGCACACATCAAACATGACAAAATGACAAATGAGCAAGTTCTGTTAACAGACAGCAGACAACATCATAAAGCACTCTTGCAACGATGATTCTGGCATGAAGATGAACTCAAATGAACATGATGCAATGGAATGAAATGTAGAGCATCTCATGATGAACATTTTGACATACTACACGCACGAAACGGAGCAGTGTGCATGGAGTTATGATGCGATGAACATGGCATGATAATGTAAATAATTTCGGGACAGCCGATTTCAGTAAAAAAACAGGTGAGCGGGATATAGCAAGAATGTGCTCGGGCGAGGAATGGAGGGCTAGCTCACCATGGGCCTTGGGCCAGGACGAGGGGGAGGAGGCAGATCGGGCCGGGCCGGCTGCGGGGCCCACGCGCGGGGGGGGGGGGGGGACGGGAGGCAGTCACCGTCGTCTCCCTCGATCCCGCTCGGGACCGGGGAGGCAAGGGCGCCGGCGGCCGGTGGCGACACTGGCGGGGACGCGGGGCCGGCGGGGAGGCTGCAGGGCGCCGGATCCGGGCGCTATGGACCCATTCCGGTCGGATCCGGCGGCGAGGAAGCATGGCGGCGTAGGGGAGCCGACCAGGAGGCGACGGGCAGTAGCGACGGGGTCGGCGAGGCTCGTCACGGTGGCGGGGACGATGGAGTCCGGCGACGAACTGCGGCGCCGAGCAACGGGGACGCCGGCAGAGGGCAGCCGGGCGGCGGAGGCGGCAGGGCGGAGCAGTTCCGACGGCGGGGTCGGCGGTTCGGAGGCGGCGGCGGGCAACGGGCACGGGCGGCGCCGGCGGGCCTGCGTGGGCCCGCGATGGGCTCCGCGGGCCGGCGGCGCGGGGCTGGCGGCGGAGGCCACATGGCCGGATCTGGTTGGGCGCGGGCGCGGGCGGACATGTCCGGGCGGCGAGTGGACGTGTCTGGCGGGCGAGAGGAGCGGGGCTAGGGTTTCGGGGGGATTCATCCGTGAATTTGGACGGGGAGGGCATTTTTATAGATTCTGGGAGCTAGAAGACTCCAAATGAGGCACGGTTTTCGCCCACACGATCATGATCGAACGACCGAGAGCATGGAGGGGGTTAGGATGGGTTTTGGGCCACTTTGGAAGGGGTGTTGGGCTGCGCACAAAAGAGGCTTTTACGGTACCCCAGTTAACCGTTGGAGTATCAAACGACCTCCAAATGGAACGAAACTTGACGGGCGGTCTACCGGTGCTATACCAAGGCCGCTCGGTAAACCTCGGTCCATTCCGAGAACGTTTTTAACTCGCTCACGAAAACAAGGTTTGAGAGGGGCGACGGGCGCGCGCGAGAGGTCTGGACTCCGAACGGACAACAGAGAGAACCGAGAGAACCCGAACGGATGCAAGTTTTGAAAAAACATGCAGATGAAATGCAGATGATGACATGGCAAAATGCAACACACAAGCAAATGACATGGCAACTACGGCGAATAACTGGAAGACACCTGGCGCATCGAAACCGGGGCGTTACAATTGTACTCACTAGTGGCTTAGTGATCATGCGGAGACCCCACAGAGAAGCTAGGGGTGTTATCTCCTAGGAGAGCCCCGAACCTGGGTAAAGTGTGCCGATGTTCATGTCTATGCCTCATCCCGCTTCCAGGCACTGGCGACGTTCTACTCGTTCCCACCATGATAAGCCATCCTTTGGCATATGTCGCACCCAACCCCTGACATTAGGCGCCCACCATGGGGCGAGGTGCACCGTCATCTGGAGACCTGTTCTGGACAGGAACCTTGTTCCTTCTTGGCAAGCGCAGCTAGCCCAGCATGCCCGACGGCGTCAGCACTGACGCACAGCACGGTGCGGAGATCGCCTGTGCAGCAAGCTGCCTTGCCGATCTTGTTGGCGAGATCCGCCTCTCCGACGAGCCTGTGTCCGACACCGGCGCAGGCTGCCTCGAGAGCTGCCTCATCAACCTCCTCGACCAGCGCCACGTTGCCAGCAAGCCTGCTGTGGACTTGGAGTCAGTTGGCTCCACCGACCCGATGATCATCGACTCCGACACGGCATCACTTGATGCGTTCCCCACCAACGTGGTGGTCTACGACGAGCCGCCTCCCCACGAGCACAGCGGCGGGAGCATCGTCACGGAGGTGCTTGTCATCAGCAGTGGCGAGCACTTGGGCGGAGGTGCCCGAGACCCACTCGATGCGGCGCTACGAGACTTGTCTGCACCCATCCCAGAAGATGCCGATGCCAAGACGCTGGAGGCGCGCCACGTCCAGCTCGTCGAAAGCGCCAACCGACTGGCCAGTGTGAGACGCCTTTCGGAAGCCTACCGGCGCGAGATGGACTGAGCAGTCGGCGGCACGCCGGCTTCCGGTTGGCCTAGACGCATCGGCTCGAACCGGCAACATGGCGCGACCATCGCCAGCATGTTCGGGACAGACCATCCCGTCTACGCCACGCCTGCGGAGAACATACGAGCTGCCCAGGCGGCAGCAGATGAGCTGGGCAAGCTCGAGGGCAACGAGCATTGCCACATGACGGAGCGCGTCCAACAGCTCCTTGATGCGGCCGCCGAGCAGCAAGAGGCCGGCTGCCGCACTGAAGTGCCCAACCGGTGAATTGACGATCCGCCTCCTTGACAGGAACATGGTGTGACATCCCGTACACCGACTGCCGCCGGCGCCCGTGGTAGAAGAGGCAATGAGCCGGCTGCCAGCCGTAGTCGGACTTGCCTCACCATCGAGCGTGACGCAGAAGGCCGCCCCCGAGCTGTGGAGCGACAAGGCGACCCACCTCCTCCGCCGCCTCGCTGAGAAAGGCATCCCACCCCGCTGCCTGTCACGCACCCGACACTCGGCGACCGCCTTGGCCGCTGGGAAGGAGTCGAGGAGAACGACGCCCGCCACCAGATTGACCGCCTCAACTGATCCCTGGCGTTAGAAGAAGAAGACGCATTGGGTCCGCCCTGTTTGGGCCCTCGAATCCTAGATGCGCCCTTCCCTAGAGGGTTCACGCTTCCAAGAGATACGCCCAAGTACACCGGCTCTATGAAGCCGGAAGACTGGCTGGTCGACTACTCCATGACCGTCAGCATTGTGAATGGCAACAAGCATGTCGCTGTGAAGTACGCCCCGCTCATGCTCCAGGGCACAACCCGGACGTGGCTCAACAGCCTGAAGCCCCGCGGCATCAACAGCTGGGTTGATTTCGCCAAAGCCTTCATCCGCAACTTCACCAGCACGTATAAGCGGCCTCCCAAGCCCCGCCAGCTCTCCTTGTGCATCCAGGTCCCCAACGAATCGACTCGCGACTACCTCACGCGTTGGGCCGAGCTGCACAACTCCTGCGAGGGCGTGCATGAGGTGCAGGCTATCGAATACTTCACTACCGGGTGCCGAGAAGGCACCCTCCTCAAGCATCGACTACTCTCCAACGAGACGGCGACCCTCGATGAACTGCTGATCATTGCAGACAAGTACGCCACGGCCGACTACTCCATGAAGGCGGAGATTCAAGTCGATGCATCCGGCAAAGTAGCTCCACAAGCTCCTCGAACTCTGCCTGGCGACACCAATCGGCGCCAGCAGCAGAATGAAAACAAGCGCAAGGCCACATAGCTGGCTTCCACAAGCCGGCAGGTGGCAACAGTCGAAGACCAACAACCGGAAGGGCAGTCTCCACCCAAGCATCAGGAGGGTGGCAAGCCCAATTGGTTGCCCGCCTTCTCATACGAGCAGACTCTTGATGCACCCTGCAAGTTCCATAGTGGCGCGAAGCCGTCCAACCACACCACTCGGAAGTGCCATTGGCTCACCAGAATCGCCAAGGGAGATGGACTCCTGCCTCCTCCGCCTGCCGGCCTGCCGCCTCCTCCACCCCAGCAACTGGCGGTTCGGCCAGTCGGCGCCATATAAGATGAGTATCCTGAGGAGCATGGAGCCTATGTCGTGTTCACCAGCGTGGCTGGCGACAGGCGCAGCAGACGGCAACAACATCAAGAAGTACATGTAGTGGCGTTAGAGACCCCAGAGTTCCTGCATTGGTCTGAGAAGCCTATCAGTTGGAGCAGGGCTGACCACCCGGAGGTGATGCCCTCTCCTCGTTCTTATGCCTTAGTCTTAGATGCCACCTTCGCAATAGAGAGGCGGGCTGCTCCATTCTCCCAAGTCCTGATAGATGGTGGCAGCAACATCAACATCCTGTACTGTGACACTATGGAGAAGTTGGAAATCAAGCAGAAGCAGCTTCACCCCAGTCGGACTGTATTCCATGGCATAGTTCCTGGCCTTTCCTGCTGACCAATCAGCAAGACCCAGATTGACGTTCTCTTCGGAGACAAAGATCACTTCCGCCGAGAGCCAGTCTGGTTTGAGGTGGTGGACCTTGAGAGCCCCTACCATGCGCTACTTGGCCGACCTGCTCTGGCCATGTTCATGGCGGTCCCCCACTATGCATACCTCAAGATGAAGATGCCAAGCACCAAGGGAATCCTAACCATAGTCGAAGACTACAAGAAGTCGTCCACCTGTGCAGCAGACAGCAGCCGGCTGGCTGAGTCCCTTGTGATTGCAGCTGAAAAGTGGCTCCTTGACCGGGTTGTGGCAATGGCAGGCAAGCAGCTGGAAATATCACCCATCCCCAAGGAGTCGAAAGCTGAGGGCTCGTTCAAACCGGCGAAGGAAACAAAGAAGATACCCTTGGACCCGGAGCACCCGAAGAGACACGCTGTCATAGGTGCAAACCTTGACAGCAAATAGGAAAGCGAGCTCATCGATTTCCTCCGTGAGAATCAGGACATCTTTGCATGGTCTCCCAAAGACATGTCGGGTGTTCCGACGGATTTTGCCGAGCACAAGCTACATGTCCTACCTGACGCCAAGCCGGTCAGACGGCCCTTGCGCCGCCTGTCAGAAGAAAAAAAGAAGAGTTGTTGGAGAAGAGATAGCCCGGCTTCTAGCAGCTGGCTTTATCATGGAAGTGTTCTTCCCAGAATGGTTAGCCAACCCAGTCCTTGTGCTGAACAAGAATAAGCAGTGGCGCATGTGTATTGATTATACCAGCCTCAACAAAGCTTGCCCCAAAGATCCCTTTGCTTTGCCAAGAATTGACCAAGTGATAGACTCCACAGTCAGATGCAAGCTGTTGAGTTTTTTGGACGCATACTCAGGGTATCATCAAATCAAGCTGAACCCGACCAACAGGCTGAAGACCGCCTTCATCACGCCATTCGAAGCCTTCTGCTACCTGATCATGACGTTCGTCTTGAGGAATGCCGGCGCCACGTTTCAGCGTTGCATGAAGAAGTGTCTCCTCAAGCAACTCGGCAGAAACACACACATTTACGTGGATGACGTGGTGGTGAAGACGGAGAAGCGTGGTACCCTGCTAGAAGACCTCAAGGAAACATTTGAAAACTTGCGCCGATTTCAAATCAACCTCAACTCGGAGAAATGCGTCTTTGGAGTACCAGCCGGCCAGCTTCTAGGTTTCCTGGTCTCAGAGCGCGGCATAGAGTGCAACCCTGTGAATATCAAGGCCATCAAGAAGATGGAGGTGCCCACCCAACTACTGGACGTGCAGAAATTCACCGGCTACCTGGCATCCATCAGCCGTTTCATCAGTCGGCTGGGCAAGAAGGCTCTTTCCCTGTACTAGCTCATGAAGAAGACCACTTTTTTCGAGTGGAACGACAACGAGGACGAAGCTTTTCTCCATCTCAAGAAGATGTTGACCACTCCTCCTATCCTGGCGGCTCTGACTGATAAGGAGCCCATGCTCCTCTACATCGCCGCTACCAGTCGGGTGGTTAGCACAGTCATAGTTGTGGAGCGCAAGGAGGAAGGCAGAGCATTACCAGTCCAGAGGTCGGTGTATTACCTAAGTGAATTGTTGTCCGCCTCCAAGCAGAACTACCCCCACTATCAGAAGATGTGCTATGGTGTGCACTTTACCGCCAAGAAGCTGAAGCCTTACTTCCAGGAGCACCCAATCACTGTTGTCTGCACTACTCCGCTTGCTGAGATTATAGGAAGACGAGATGCCTCGGGCCGAGTGGCCAAATGGGCCATAGATTTGGCCCCCTACACCATCCACTACCAGCCTCGCACCGCTATCAAGTCACAAGCGTTGGCCGACTTCCTCGTCGACTGGGCCGAGACCTAGTACCTACCGCCAATGCCGGACTCCACCCATCGATGGATGCACTTTGATGGTTCAAAGATGTGCACCGGTTTGGGAGCCGGCATCATCCCCACCTCTCCCAAAGGCGACAAGCTCATATATGTGCTGCAAATTCACTTTGCCGCCTCCAACAACATAGCTGAATACGAAGCACTCATACATGGGCTCCGGCTTGCCAAGGAACTCAGCATTCGCCGGATCCTGTGCTATGGTGACTCCGACTTGGTGGTCCAGCAGTCGTTGGGCGACTGGGACGCCAAGGATGCAAATATGGCAAGCTACCGCTTCCTCATGCAACAACTCAGTGGATACTTCGAAGGGTGCGAGTCCCTTCATGTGCCAAGAAATGACAATGAGCAAGCAGACGCCTTGGCACGGATCGGCTCTACCCGGCAAGCAATACCAGCCGGTGTTGCCTTGCAATGCCTCCTCAAGCCGTCTATCAAGCCCTCGCTAGAATCAGACTCCATCTTCATGCCGGCTCCTCCTGAAGCAGTCGGATCCGACTTAAGGACCTCAGCAGCCGGCGCGGGGACTTCGGCAGGCGGCTCAGGGACTGCAGTAGTTGCACCCGGCCCGGGGGCTTCAGAGCCCGACCCAGGGACTGTAGCAGTTGGCCCATGGACTTCTCCGGCTCAAGGAGTGGCAGCCGTCTCCAACCCGCCGCCTCCTGGCCCAACCACCCTTGTGCAAATTGCAGTTGTGGCAGTCGAAGAAATAGCAGCACCTTCATGCGCTTAGCCCATCCTCAACTTTCTGGTGAACAAAGAGCTGCCGACTGATGAGATCTCGGACCAACAAGTGCAACGATGGGCAGAAACATACACCATCGTCAACAGAGAACTAGTGAGGCGCAGTGTCACTGGTGTGTACCAGCGCTGCGTGGAGCCGGACCAAGGCCAAGCAATCCTCAAAGATATCCACCAAGGCGTATGTGGTCACCACGCGGCTTCAATATCACTTGTTGCCAAAGCTTTCCGCCATGGTTTCTTCTGGCCGACTGCTCTAGAAGACGCCAAAGACTTGGTCCGGAAATGTAAAGGGTGCCAGAAGTTCCGTTCCAAGCCACATCTACCGGCTTCTGCACTCAAGACCATTCCCATTGCCTAGCCATTTGCCGTCTGGGGGCTGGACATGGTGGGGCCATTTAAGACGGCCCGCGGCGGCATGACTCATTTGGTTGTCGCCGTGGACAAGTTCACCAAGTGGATGGAAGCAAAGCCAATCAAGAAGTTGAATGGGCCGACTGCTGTGACTTTCATTGCCGACATCACCACTCGGTATGGCATACCACACAGCATCATCACCGACAACGACACAAACTTCGCCAAAGGCACTTTGGCTCGTTTTTGCACGACGCATGGCATCCGACTGGACTTAGTGTCCGTTGCCCATCCGCAATCAAATGGCCAAGTGGAGCGAGCAAACAGCCTCATTTTGTCCAGCATCAAGCCCCCACTAGTCGAGCCTCTAGAGCATTCGGCCGGCTCCTGGCTTGATGAGCTGCCGACCGTCCTCTGGAGCCTGCGCACAACTCCAAACAAGTCAACCGGCTTCACGCCTTTCTTCCTCGTCTACGGTGCTGAAGTCGTCATCCCGATGGACATAGAATTTGACTCCCCCCCGAGTCACCATGTACACCGAAGAGGAGGCCAAAGAAGCACGGGAAGATGGCGTTGATCTGCTGGAAGAGAGACAGCTATTGGCACTCAGCCGGTCTGCCATCTAACAGCCGAGTCTACGCCGATACTACAATTGTAAGGTCAAGCCGAGATCCTTCCAAGAGGGAGACCTTGTGCTCTGGCTGATACAACGAACAACCGGCCAACAAAAGCTCTCGGCACCTTGGTATGGCCCTTTCATCATCAGCAAAGTGTTGGGCAACGATTCCTACTACTTGATCGACGCTCAGAAGTCCAGAGCACGCAAGAGAGATGACTCCGGCAAGGAGACGGAGAGGCCGTGGAACACAAACCTCCTCCGAAGATTTTATAGTTAATGCAGTATGTAACATGCTACCTTTTGTATTAAGTACGAAGACTCCAGGTCCCCCGAGAAGAGCCCGGGGACTACCCTCTTTTATCCATATGATAAGTATTATGCCTATGAATGTGTTATTTCATTATTCTGCCTGGCATCGGGTTCGACTAGTCGGCCTGGAGGCTCGCCGCCTTCTACTATGTGCCGCTTCCTGCAGTCGGACAAGTAGTGTGTTGGCACCTAAACCTTCTCCTGCCAAAAGCCGCAGTTCGCAGAGCGACTGACTGGTGGGCAGGGGTTGCAGAAATGGTGCCCACACGAAAAATGGCTAAGGAAACAAAGTGCGCATATAGTCTAGGCCGGCATCCCGCCTCTTCGACGGGCTACTGAGCAGCCGGCCTGCCAGCTTCTACTTACCTTGCCAACACTCCAATCGGCTAAGTACTTGCCCTCCCGAAAGTAGCCAAGTACTTGACTCAGCTGCAGTTCGTAGAGCGGTTGTTTGGATGGAAAGAGGGCAACAAAGGGAGGGCGGCAAAGGAAAAAAGCCAAGGAGCAGAAAGCAAGAAAAGTCAGAACTCAGCAAATAACACACAATTTGTGTCGAAGAATATTTACATATCAAAAGGCCCATTGGCCAGCATTCAACAGAGTTTGAAATACACCCCGCGGGTGGAATTGTGCAAATTTAACAAAGTTTGTCGAGACCGATAAGCAGGAAAAAAAAACGACCGCCTAGGGAGCAACGGAGGGGTCCGGCTGGACGATGGAGTCGGTAGTGCTGGTTGGTGGAGCGGACGGCTGGTCGGTCTCCACTTGGTTGCCTCTAGCAGCAGTCGGCGCGCTTGAGCGCCAATCATTGCTCGAGGTGCGGTCAAGCTGAGGCTGGCTGTTCGCTCCGACCTCTGGCACGTCTTATTCGCTTTCCTCATCCTCCTCGTCCTCTCCCTTGTCGCTGGAGTCGATCACTTCGGCCGAGTCCTCGCCATCCTCCGGGTTCAGCCCGAACCACTCCAATGGTGCCTCGGCGCCATTATCAACGAGCTCCGGGATGAAGACGCTGGTGTTGGTGTAGTCAGCGATCGCCGCCGCCCGTTTGACAAGATCATCCTCCACCGCCACCAGCTCTTCGTGAGCCTCTAGCCAAAACGTGCTTAATTGGGCTAGGTCTAGCCCAGGGTACAATGCCTTGATGAACTCCAGAGCCCGGCGCGCTCCAGCCCAGGCCGAGGAACCCTTCCAAGCCTCCAGGCGGTCGGCCGCTACCTCCAGCCAGACGGTAGTCCGACTGGGAGTACGCGGAGCCGGCATGCCTGGCCAGAGGGTGGAGATCGCCCGGGCCCCGACATGTTGAAGACAACGCATCATCTGATGAGCCGGTCGAAGGCGGGCCTGGATGCTGAGAAGCTGCTCGCTAAGGGTCCCAGGAGCATCGGTAGCGATCTGCGCGCCTTCCGTCCTCCGCTCCTCGCGATAAGCCTCAATGGCCTGGTTCGCGGCAACGGAGTGGCCTGGGAAGAAGTCTTCTTGGGCGGAGAGCAAGGAAGCCAGAGGTTAGAAGCCAGCAGTCGGCCTGAATAGAGGCCGTCAGCTCAAAGAAAGGAAAAAGAAGAAGCTTACCATCGACCATATCCTCAATATTACCAAAGTCGGCAGTTAGCAGCGCCTCCTTGTCGGCCCAGACGGAGCGTTCGGTCTCAAACTCAGCGAGGAGGTTGGTCTCTTTCGCCTCCGCCTCCTTCTGAGCCGTCTGGAGAAGCTCCGTCTGCTCCGCCAGTTGCATGACCAGCCGGTCACGCTCCTCGGCCAGCTTGCTGCACTCTGCCTCCTTGGCGCGCAGCGTGGTGTTGGCTTCGCCCAGCTGTTGCTGCAAGGCGGCATTGGCCTCTGCAAAAGGAGAAGAAGAAAAAGACGTCAGCAGTCCATAGGGAAGGAATGTAGTTGCCTGGGAGATCCGGCCCGACTGCTCAGCAGTCGGCCCGAATCTCGGGGACTATAGCCCGCGGGTGCACTATTGCGCCCACACTGTGAAAGAAGTTATCAACGGTCAACAAAAAGAAATGCAGTTGCCAGGGAGACCCGGCCCGATTGCTCAGCAGTCGGCCCGAATCTCGGGGACTACAGCCCGCGGGTGCGCCAGCGTGCCACCACAGAGCAAGAAAACCAAGACTTACTCCGGCTCTTCGACAAGTTGGCGGTCTGCTTCTCCAGCTCTCGGACGCCGGAGTTGAAGGTGGCAGCACGAAGGTTATGATAATCCGACAATAAGGATATCAAACGAAGTTAGCACTCGGAGCTTGCAAATTAAAGTTTCGAGCCGCCTGCTCAGCAGCCGGCCCGGAACTCGAGGACTACACCCAGTGGGTTATAAAAGGACCAAAAACAAAGAAGTGAGAAACACACCCGAATGGCCACTCGCGAGTCCAGGAACGCCTCTTTGCACCGCTTGAGAGCACCAGCTTCGGCTCGGAGCTTGGCCTGGATGTCAAGGGCCGCCTGGTTCAATGCTCCCGTCCCGCCTCCACGCACACAGCCGGAGGGCGCGGTGCTGGTCGCCTTGGTGTTTGGGACCGACGAGCTCGCGGTGCCGGTTTCCAGCGGTCATGGTGCTGAGACCGCCTTCATGAGGCGACGGCGCTCGGGTGTATGGGCCTCAGGAGACGGGCCCATCACCACCTCGTTCCCGGCTGGTGGCGCTGGCGGGGCGGCTGACTGCTTATCTCGCGCCCCGCCAAATGGCGGTGGCGGAGGCATGACCACGTCGGGCATGGCGACGTCGCCGCCTTCCCTCTCCATGGTCGGGTGCTCGTCGCAGACTCCCCCAGTCGATGCCACGAACTCTGGCAGAGGCGGCACGGAGTTCAGGGGAGCGACGAGTAGCGCCTCTTCGCGGTGTACGGCCTCTGCGAGCCGCTCCTTCGCCGCGGCATCAGCCTCAGCCTCCGCCAGCTTCTTCAGCGCAGCGGCCTCCGCCTTGTCAGCCTTCGCCTTCTCCAGGCAGGCGGCTTCCTGCGCCTCCCAGAGTTCGGCGGCCGGATCGATTCGCAGGGTGGTGGGGGAGGTCTCCACCGACCTAATGACAGAGGCGGCGGTCTACTTCTCGAGGGAGTGTGGGGCCCTGAAGCCAAGAAAGTAAAGCAAAGAAGTTTAGGCCGGATCAGCAAGAAAGGGAAACCACAAGGGAAAATAATTACGCCGACACCATAGGCGGCGCCTTCGATAGCTTCTAGAACTTGGCCACCTTCGTGGCGGCCTCCTTCCGCCTGGTCACGGCAGCCGGGTTCTTGGGTTTCTTTGGCACGCTGCCAAACAGGGCGGCACCCTGTTTCTGCTTGCGCTTGCCGCCTCGAGGAGACAGCTCAGCGGAGGGGCCCGCACCTATGTTGACGGTGCCCCGTGCGGGGCGCGGCTCGTCTTCTTCGTCGTCGTCATCAGGCCAAGTCTCGACGCCGCCCCCTTCTTCGGAGCCGCCTGCTCCGTCGCTGCCGCCTACGGTGTCGTCCTCCAAGGCGGCCGCCCCCAAGTCGGGGTCTTCAACGTCGCTTACCTCCCGGTCCGGCTGGTAGTTTCCACCCGGCCCCATGATGGCGGTCGTCGCCGCAGACATGTAGATCTACGTCCCAAAGATTGACCGCTCAAGACCAAAACCAAGACCAAGGCAAGTAGTAAAAAGAAAGAGTTGAAGACTTATAGCAGGAGGCGGGTTGTCGCGAGAGTATGGCCGCTTGCCATACCGCCAGGACTTCTCCGACACCTTGAGGTCGGTGATCTCGTTCACCATCCGGGTCACCTCGGCAGTCGGCATGTCCCTCATGCACATCCGACACGGGTCGCGGTGCCCATTCATCCGACAGATCAGATGAGGCCGGCCTTGGAGCGGGAGAACCTGGTGCTCAACAAAGGCGATCAGGAAGTTGGATGCCACAAGACCCTCCGCCCCCGTCAACACTCGGAGCCGGTTGATGGCAGCTGCGGTGTTGACCGACACGGGCTTTGGCTTGTAGCCCTAGTTGGCCAGAGGTTCGGCCGGGGGGCTGGCTTCATAAGGCAGCAGGTTGATGAAGTCGACTGCCGGGTCGACGTTCTCCACATAGAAGTATGATTGCTTCCATAGTTTCACCGACTGTGATAGCTTGATGACGGGAAAGGCGTTCTTCATCGACAGCCGGCGCACGGTGACGAAAGCACCGCACTTGGCCACCTTCTCCTTAGCGGAGGTGCCCATCTTGGTGTAGAAGAAGGCTCCCCACAACTCGATGGTGAGGAGGATGCCGAGGTAGCCCTCGCACACCATGACGAAGGCGGATAGCAGCGTCACGGTGCTGGGCGTCAGATGATGTGGCTGGAGGTGGTAGAACTCCATGAAGGAGTGGTAGAATCCGCTCACCGACAGGCCGAAGCCGCGGAGGAAGTGCGAGCGGAAGACGACCCGCTCGTTTCCCTGCAGCACCGACGAGATTTCCTCCTGCGGCGGCACCAGCGCCTTGACGAAGGCCGTGTTGGGCATTCGACGCGTGGCCCGGAGGAAGGCGAGGTTGTCCTCGATCACCACCGAGCCGTCCCAGTCCCCTCCCTTCTAGCGCGCCATGGAGTCTGAGCGGGGCTGCGAGGGAAGCTTGGGGCGAAGAAGCTTGACGGTGGCGAGTTGTGGCGGTGCTACGGCATGGCTCGGAGACGCAGAAGCAGCAGGGAAAGAAGAAGGAGAGAAAGGCAATGGGGAGGAGGGCGCGCGTGCTCCGCCGCTCCCCCTCCTCCCCCTACTTATAGCCCCGGGCTATGAAGCCAAGGGGGCGGGGCATGGGATCATGGGATTAACAGTGCCCACGACCACACGACCCCGCTATTACTATGCAAAGTTACTGCGTAGTAACTCCCCTGGGAATTGCAACTGCCCACCTCAGCCGCAGCGGATCCGCCCGCGCGCCGAGGCCCGGTGGTGGCAGGCCCAACCCGCTATCACGTCCCATCGAGAGCGTGGGTTGGCAGGCTGGCCGAGCTAACGAGCGCCACATGGCGTACTTGCGGCGGGCGGCAGGACTAAGAGGCTTAGCAAGCACGCCACCTGGTTCCCGCCTTGGCATTTAGAAAACGTCGAGTGAGCCCGCCTGGTCGAATCGGCTCCCGGCAGCCAGCACATCAGGAGGCGGACCGAGCGTTTGGCCAGAGCACAACAAAGAAGGAAACTGTTGAGGCTTCTTGGCTTGCCGGCCGCGACGTCTCACGAGCTTCAGGGACTACTATCGGAGTAATGGGCCACGGGTAGCCTAACCCGAGTCCCTGAGCCTTTTAAGACTTTGGGCCAACTGCGCCCCACTGACTCCAGAATGAAGCGCCACCTTCTGGTGGCCGGCTGGCTCAATGGCCGGCTGCTAGAAGACGGATAAGTACCAGCAGATGGCACCAAGGCGGGCCGACTCCTAGCAGGCGGCCTCCGAAGAGGCCGGCTCCTAGCAGGCGGCCCCTGGCGCCCTTAAAATCTGCGCCCCTCATTAAGAGGACAAGACAAGGTGAGGCTACAGTGTAACCCATCACCCCCGAATCTCGGGCTTGGCGTGACCGCAGTGCCCCGTACAGGCAGAGATCTCCGCACGATGCGGCACTGTTGCCACTCCAGCCTTGACGTCACCCCTGTCAGGCGGGGCCTGCTCCCATGATGGCCTGTCGGTACGGCTTGCCGACGGTTGGCCCTACCAGGCAGCGAGGGCCTAGAGGGCGGCTTAGCCTGGCCAGTTGGATCCAAGGGGATCCGGCTCCTGGCAGTCAGCCAGATCCTTGCCCGAGGCCCGTGTGCCATTAACCAGACTAGACGCGGCGAGGCTATAGTGATCTCCCACCAGGCGGCGGGACTGTAGCCATGCCCTCCCCGACCAAGCATGTGTCATTAGCATCACGGCTACAGTGATCAGCCACCAACCAGACCCGCCAGCGGCGGAGGTGGCCTGTCGGCTCCGTACCAGACCAGTCGGCGGGGCCCACCAGGCGGTGGGCCCCACCAGCCGGCGGAGGAGCCGGCAACCAAAGACACTGACAGCTGGGTCCTACACCCGGCCAAGTTACCATTCTACCCCTGGGGGGTAGGCCTATATAAACCCCCCAGGGCCCCCATGCAAAGGGTTCCCAACGTGTTAGAACTAGACTCATACGTAGAGGGAGAAGGGAGCAAGCCCTACCTTCTTCTACCTCTAGCATACAGCTCAAGGAGCACCATTGTACTCACTAGTGCCTTAGTGATCATGCGGAGACCCCGCAGAGCAGGACTAGGAGTGTTATCTCGTAGGAGATCCCCAAACCTGGGTAAAGTGCACCGGCGTTCATGTCTACACCTCATCCCGCTTCCAGGCACCGGCAACGTTCTACTTGCTCCCACCATGATAAGATATCCTTTGGCATATGTTGCACCCAACCCCCGACAACGGGAGCATGAGTGAGCAAATTCTTAAGCTCATTAAATGCGGTATGTTGGGATGGTCCCCAAAGAAATGGCGCATTTTTCTTACTCAAAGAATGTAAAGGTGAAGTAGTGGTGCTAAAACCCTTCACAGAGCGACGATAGAAACCGGCTAAACCAAGAAAACTACGCACTTATTGCAAGTTAGTTGGTTGGGGCCAAGTTTTAATAGCATTGATCTTAGATCCATCTACATGAACACCCTTAGAAGACACAACAAAACCCAAGAAAACAAGCTTATCAACACCAAAAAGGCATTTGTCCACATTAGCATAAAGGCGCTCTTTCCTAAGGGTTTGCAACACAGTTCTAAGATGGGTGGCATGCTCTTTGAGAGATTTTCTAAAGACAAGAATATCATCAAAATAGACCACAACACATACACCAATATAGGGACGAAGAACAAAGTGCATGACTCGCATGAAAATATTGGGTGCTTCGGATAAACCCATTGGCATAACTAGCCATTCATATAAGCTAAATTTGGTCTTGAATGCGGTTTTCCATTCATCACCTTCTTGGATGCGTATTTGATAGTAACCACTCTTAAGATCAATTTTAGAGAAAATGGCGGCTCCGCTAAGCTCATCAAGCATATCATCTAAGCGTAGAATAGGGTAACGATATCTAACGGTGATAGCACTGATGGGACAGCAATCAGAAACCATGCGATAAGTACCGTCTTTCTTTGGAACAAGTATGACAAGAACGGCACAAGGGCTCAAGCTTTCACGTACTTGACCGTTGTCGATGATTTGTTGGACTTGCCGTTGGATCTCCTTAGTTTCCTCGGGGTTGACACGGTAGGGAGCCTTGTTAGGAATAGGTGCTCCGGGGATGAGGTCAATTCGGTGCTCAATGCCTCGTAGTGGAGGTAGACCTGGAGGTAGCTCATCGGGAAAAACACCTTCGAATTCCTGCAAAAGAGAAGACAACACTAAAGGTAGATCATGAGAGGTGTTAGTTTTTGGTGCCTCGTCCTTGCACACAAGGACATAGTGCATAACATGTCATGGGTTCTCACACAGTTCTCTCATCTCACTTTTGGTGGCAAATAGGACGAACTTTTTCTTGTCGCTCATCATGGAGGCACTCGATTTTGGCTTGTGGCTCTCACTCTCTTTTGGGTGGATCACTCTCTCACTCTTTTCTCCATGATGGGTGGCTTGCTTGTTGGCAATCACATGACTTGGAGACATACGTCGTAGCACATATTCCTTGCCTTTCATCTTGAAGCTATAGTGATTGGTATGCCCATTGTGGATGATGCCGCGGTCAAATTGCCACGGTCAACCAAGAAGGAGGTGGCAAACGGACATTGGAATGACATCACACTCCAAAGTGTCTTCATATGCTCCAATTTTGAAGGAGACTTTGACCGTATGGTCAACTTGTATAGTGCCGGAATCGCTTAGCCATTGGACCTTGTAGGGGTGCATGTGCTTCATCTTGACCAATTGGAGCTTGGAGCATAGTTCTTCACTTGCCAAGTTGTGACACTACCTCCATCGATGATGACCTTAACGGACCTTCCGTTGATGCCGGCTGTCGGTGTCAAAACCGGCGGATCTCGGGTAGGGGGTCCCGAACTATGCGTCTAGGCGGATGGTAACAGGAGACAAGGGACACGATGTTTTACCCAGGTTCGGGCCCTCTTGATGGAGGTAAAACCCTACGTCCTGCTTGATTGATATTGATGATGTGGGTATTACAAGAGTAGATCTACCACGAGATCAAGGAGGCTAAACCCTAGAAGCTAGCCTATGGTATGATTGTTGTTCGTCCTACGGACTAAAGCCATCCGGTTTATATAGACACCGGAGAGGGCTAGGGTTACACAGAGTCAGTTACAATGGTAGGAGATCTACATATCTGTATCGCCAAGCTTGCCTTCCACGCCAAGGAAAGTCCCATCCGGACACGGGACGAAGTCTTCAATCTTGTATCTTCATAGTCTTGGAGTCCGGCCGATGATGATAGTCCGGCTATCCGGACATCCCCTAGTCCAGGACTCCCTCAATAGCCCCTGAACTAGGCTTCAATGACGATGAGTCCGGCGCGCATGTTGTCTTCGGCATTGCAAGGCGGGTTCCTTCTCCGAATAATTTATAGAAGATTGTGAACACCAGGATAGTGTCCAGCTCTACAAAATAAATTCCACATACCACCGTAGAGATAATGATATTTACACAAGTTCAATCTGCTGACGTATTTGGTGACGTCACACCACTACCAATCCTTTACTCGAATCGTTTTTATTGTACCACCTCAGCGTGTTTAGCAAAGCGGTTTCCTTGGCACGTCTTGTCGAAGCGGAGATCGTGTTCCCCTTATTCCGAGATTCCCATCAATAAGGACATGGGTAACCCAACCGCGCCATTGATTGCGGTGCTTGGGGGATAAGCGAGTTTTATCAGGCCGGTGGGGACGCATGTTTCCGTCCGCCCATATAAGGGGATAAAGATCCAACCCTTTTACTTGCACCTTCTTCCTCCTTGGCTTATCCATCTCCGTGAACTCGAGCTCCAGCGCCCAAGCCCACACATCTCACCTCAACCTTCTCCAACTATGTCCGGAGCGGGAGGCAAGTGGATGGCTTCCTCCGTTATGGAGGGGCACATCCAGAAGCTGCGCAGTGCCGGATATCTGTCCAGCGACATCGTGCACCGGCTCCCCGACGAGGGAGACCTAATTCCCACCCCAGGCCCCACGAGAGGGTAGTATTTCTTCCCCATTTCCTCCGCGGACTGGGCTTCCCACTCCATCCCTTTGTCCTGGGGCTCATGTTCTACTACAGCCTGGATTTCCATGATCTGGCCCCGAATTTTATCCTCAATATCTCGGCGTTTATCGTCGTGTGCGAGGCCTTCCTCTGCATCCAGCCCCACTTCGGCTTGTGGCTCAAGACCTGCAGTATCAAGCCGAAGGTGGTAAAGGGCAGCCAAGCGGAGTGTGGAGGCGCCATGGTGGGCAAGATGCCCAACATTACTTGGCTTGAGGGCACTTTCGTGGAAACCATTAAGGGGTGGCAATCGGGGTGGTTCTACATCACCGAGCCGCGTGACCCTGAATGGGCAGCAGCCCCCGAATTCAGATCTGGCATCCCCATACGGCTCACCTCCTGGAAAGAGAGCGGCCGGACATGGGGTGATTCGGAGGAGCTGACCGGACTCCAAGCCTGCATCAAAAAGCTAGTGAACAAAAAGCTCAAGCTTGTCAACGTAGTCCAGGTCATGCTTGTCCGCCGGATTCTCTCGTGCCAACGATGGGGCTTCAGTATGTGGGAGTTCGATTCAGCGCAGCACCAGATTTCGAGCGGGCTCTTCGACACCACGTACGAAGATGTCTGGAGGGTGCTGTTTAAAGGTGCCGAGGCCCTCGCATCCGCTACCGAAGATCGCGGATTCAGCTCGCAGCGTCCGGCTAGCGAGGTAAGTGATTTTGCCTTTTACGGGACACTTGTTTTCCATAGTTTGACTCTATGCGGGATCTAAACTCCCTCTCCTTTGACAGGACTGGCTGAAGAAGGCTGAACAGACTATCTGTCCGGCCCCATTGCCAGAGGACCCAGCGGACGCCTGCTTAACGGGGCTGCTGGCTCCGGCACCCCACGTGGTGCCGGAGAAGAAGGCCAAGAAGAAGGCCACGGGCACTCGGAAGAGTTCCCGTTTTCAGGTGTCATCGGACGATGACTCCGAGGCAAACTCCTCCACAAAGGCGAGGAGGAGAAGAAGAAGGCCTCTCCCCCAGCGGGGGGAGGGAAGAAAAGGAAGGCTTCCCCAACGAGGGAGGCCGAAGGGTCCAAGAAGGGAAAGACTGTTCCCCCGGACTGCTCCGCCAACGCCAGTGATGATGACGAGGATTGGCCTCCAAGGACCAAGCCCCTGGCGAGATCGTAACTATTCGGACTCCCGAATAACTTCATGGTTTTTCTTTTCGCCACATAGTGTCTTTCTAATGCCGCATACAACCCTACAGTCCGCCCAAGGATGATTTTCCCGCTTCATCGAGCGGGTCCTTGGGTGCGTCGGATATGGATTCCCTGCCGACCGCCTCCACCCCCGTGATGCGGACGATGCCGAGGTGGGATCCCGGGAAGGGACCCGCCAGGAGGGGGAGGCCCCGGAGGTGCCGCAGGGCAACCTCCCGGACTTTGCGCCGGACTCCGCACCGGAACCTGAAGTGGCTCCGGAGTCCTACAGGCGGCCCCTTTGTAAGAAGGGCAATACCGCGACGCCAGCGGCCTCCGTCCAACCGGACGCGCCGGATAGCTTGCTGGAGGCGCTCAATGGCGCCTCCATCGAAGAGGAACACCGCACATTCATGAGTGTGGTGATTCAGAAGGTTCAGCTCGCCAAGAGCGGGCTGACCGAAACCTGCAGCAGCCTTCTAACAGGCTTTGAGGTAAGAATTTTGATATATGTAGAATAGTACCGCATAGACAGTAGCCCCTGATGCTCGGTTCGGTATTCGGAAAGAAAAGCCGGACTGAGGATCTAAAAAGATATATGCAGGAGTCATGAAATATGTCAATATGGGGTTGCAGGCTGTGTTGCTGACCTCTGCTGCACTGACTGCAGATGTCAATACTTTGAAGCAAAGCCTCGAGTGGTCCGAGAACGAGCTCGGCCGTGCCAAGAAGCAGCTCGAGGACAAGGAAGGTGAATTACACCGTATTAAGATTATACCTTACAGAAAAGGATTTGGTTGCAAGAAAATTGACAAGGATAACATGGGTATTGCAGGTGCCACGACCGAGGTGGCGACCCTAAAGGAGGCGGTGTTCGCGGCCGAATGTAATGCAGCCGTGTAGCGCACCGAGCGAGAGAAGCAGGAGGCGCGGGTGGCGGAGGTACAGCAAGAGCTCCAGGATATCGTGGAAAAACATGAGAGCCTGGAGCGTGACTCGAAGACTCGAGAGTCTAAGCTTGCATCAGCTCTTGTGAGTGCCACAGCCGCTAAGGCCGAAGCCTACAAGGCCCTCCAAGAAATCGAGGCGTTGAAGAAAATAGCAGCGGGTAAGGCATTTTTCATGCAAAGTAAGCATGTGAGTGTGAATTACCTGTTACTTACCCGAATTCGGAGCTCTCCAGGAGCGTTCGCAGATCTTCCTCGCAGCGTGTCCAATGCTGCCGCTTTCTACCGGGTCGAGGAGGGGAGCTCGACGGAGAAGGTCTTCTGGTCTTAGTATGCTAAGGCCGGACATCCGGTGCCCCTTAGCGACGAGCTGAAGCAGCTGGTCGAGCTCCACAAGGTGGCCGAACAGGCCATGAGGGGCCTCATAGTTCGGCTGTGGCCTAAGGAGGCCGTGCCTGGGAGCTACTTCGGCCTGGTGCGGCGGCTAGTGGATGCGTGTCCATGGGTTGAAGTCATCAAGCACTCCGCCTGTATTGAAGGTGCCTGTCGGGCCCTTGCCCGCGCAAAGGTGCACTGGGGCAAGATGGATGCTGAGAAGCTTGTGACAGACGCACCACCACTGGGCAAGGAGTATCGTACTCCCGAGATGTATTATAAGACTGTTCTGAAGGGTGCCCGCACTATTGCGGGTGAGTGCTCCAAAGATGTAATATTTGAGTAGACTCGCATTTTGTTATCCTGTGCGCTGAAAACTTTGTTCATATGCGCTAAGCAACGCTTGTTAATTTAAAATATTACCTTCTATGCGGCCGTTTATCAAATCTGAGAGATGGCAAGTCGTCGGCTTCGGTCCCCATGCCACGAGTGTTGCGGTGTTCGGGATAAATTTGAGCGCTCTTGTTCCCATTTTTGGGTCCATCTAGGGAGGCGCTCAACGCAACGAAAAAGGCAACCAGACTTATAATGCTTGAACACTCTCACTTAGCCATAGAATTCTATAATTTTAAATTTTGGCGAAGCCCCTAGTGTTCGGAAGGCCGAATTTGGGGCGCTATCCACGCCTGGGCCGGACAAAGCCGGTTCCTCGCTCTAAGCGGCATAAGTCTTTAGGGACTCAAAAAAACCTCTCGAACAGCGACCGGCTCTCGCCCCATCATGACGGTCAATTTTAGCTTTCTCCACTGAGGCGCTCGCCCAGCTCAACTTGGGCACAATCGCAGTGGTTCTCCCAGTGCTACCTTAGCCGATACAACGGAACGTAAGGTACCAAAACATGGGAGCCGGGCAAACCCAACTATTGACCCAAGACATGATTCGGAGCCGATGCATATAATGCTATATGTTCGGGGTGCCGCACTTGTGAAAGTGTTCAGACTTATCGCACCATGATGCGGGAAACATAAGCCCCTGGTGTATTTAGCCATACCAAAGTGTACAGATGCAACATGTCATAAATGAACATATGTATAAGAAAGGAATGCAATTGTAAGCAAAAAGGTGCATTGTTTATTCAGGAAATACTGCTGTGAATGCATAACGATATAAATGGTGCGATAAGCAAGGGATGGGACTATTAAACGTGTCCCCCTCCAGGGGTAGGCTGCGGAATGGTGTATAAAACAGATTTAATGCTCATAATGGAGACCACCTGGATATTCATCGTAGCCTTTCTCCTTCCCTGGCTGTTGCATCGTGAGTTCGGCAGGTCTACTGCCGGACAGGGCCTCTGATGAACGGGGTCCCGTGGGTAAAGAAAAAAGAAAAGAAAAAAGAACGACACACTTGAGAGCCCCTGGTGTGGTTAAGCCGCATTCTGGGCCTATCGTGCTCGTACCCCTCCCCCTATGCCCATGGTATCTTCAGAGCGTAATGATGTACGCGAAGGACCCGTCTTGAAATTTTGTAGGGGCTGGGGTTGGGGCCGCATTGCTACGCGTGCTCGGAACGTGCCAGGTGGTCTTGTTGTAGGTTACTCCGGGCGCGTTTAGCCGTGTCCGGTCGCTTGACGGCCAGACTCGAGAATTGCCTTGAGAGGCTGCACTGTACTTCTGCCGCGAGAGCCGCTGTATGTTGCTCCGTTCGGAGAGAGCGTTCAGTGTTTCCGTTGACCATGATGACTCCTCGAGGGCCTGGCATCTTGAGCTTAAGGTATGCATAGTGCGGTACCGCGTTGAATTTTGCAAACGCGGTGCGTCCGAGCAGAGCATGATAGCCGCTGCGGAACGGAACTATGTCTTAGATTAACTCTTTGCTTCGGAAGTTATCCGGGGATCGTAATACCACTTCCAGTGTAACTGAGCCTGTACAATTGGCCTCTACACCTGGTATGACGCCTTTAAAGGTCGTCTTTGTAGGTTTAATCCTTGAGGGGTCTATGCCCATTTTGCACACTGTATCCTAATAAAGCAGGTTCAGGCTGCTGCCGCCGTCCATCAGGACTCTGGTGAGGTGAAATCCATCAACGATTGGGTCTAAAACCAATGCGGCAAATCCGCCGTGGCGGATGCTGGTGGGGTGGTCCCTTCGGTCAAAAGTGATTGGGCAGGAGGACCATGGAAGTTTGGGGCAACTGGCTCCATCGCGTATACGTCCCTGAGTGCACGCTTCCGCTCCCTTTTGGGTATGTGGGTTGCGTATATCATGTTCACCGTCCGCACTTGTGGGGGGAAACCCTTCTGTCCTCTATTGTTCGGTGATCGGGTCTCTTCCTTGTCATCGCTATGCAACCCCTTGTCGTAGTTTTCGGCAATTAACTTGCCTGCCTGCTTGAATACCCAACATTCCCTGTTGGTGTGGTTAGCTCGCTTTTTGGGGGTGCCGTGTATCTGGCACGAGCGGTCGAGTATTCGGTCCAAATTGGACGGACCCAGAGTAGTTCTTTTGAATGGCTTTTTCCGTTGACCGGGTTTAGAGCCTCTGAATCCGGCATTGACTGCCGTATCCTCACTATTGTCGCCATTAATGTGGCGTTTGTTTTTGTTGCGACGCGGCCTGCCATTGCGGTCCTTGATATCTGGATTGCCAGAATTTTTACTGAGGTTGTTGCTGCGTGCTAGCCAGCTGTCCTCGCCCGCGCAGAAGCGGGTCATGAGTGATGTGAGGGCTGCCATGGATTTCGGCTTTTCCTGTCCCAGGTGCCGGGCAAGCCACTCGTCGCGGATGTTATGTTTGAAAGCCGCGAGGGCCTCCGCATCCGGGCAATCGACGATTTGATTTTTCTTGGTTAAGAACCGTGTCCAGAATTGTCTGGCCAATTCGTCTGGCTGCTGAATTATATGGCTTAGGTCAACAGCGTCTGGTGCTCGCACATACGTGCCTTGGAAGTTATCGAGGAATGCGGCTTCCAGGTCTTCCCAACTCCCAATTAACTCTGCTGGCAAGCTGTTAAGCCAATGTCGGGCTGGTCCTTTAAGCTTGAGTGGGAGATATTTGATGGTGTAGAGATCATCACCGCGGGCCATGTGGATATGAAGGAGATAGTCCTCGATCCAAACCGCGGGGTCTGTTGTCAGGACCCCGACTCGATGTCACATCGATCTAGCTGGTAACACCTCATATCACTTTGCGGCCTCACGCACGGTATTCCCACGGGTGTCGTCTTACCTTTTTCCCGGGACCGTTTGCGCCTTTTGGCTCACGTATATGATAGTGTCGCTAGCATCCATATGATAAAGAGCCCGGGCTGACATGACTAGTCGTAAACCCAAAGTGGCACAGACTTACAGGGACAGGCATCCATGACCCAGCTTCGAACGTGTCGGTCAACAGCAAGTGGGTCCGGGCTGTAGCACTGGGCTAGCAGGACTCCGGTAAACCGGGCTGTAGCGGGCTAACAGGACTCCGGTACTCAAGGCGTGACATTTCCCCGAAGGGACAGACACAGGAACGAAGAAGGACACATGCCGGCCAGCCTAAGTGTTCCAGAGCAGTAGCAAGCTACCATGGCTCGGCGGTAACACTAGGAGACATTTCCCGGTAAGAGAGGCTACTAAAGATAAACAACTAGATAGTCAGATCCCACACATACCAAGCATTTCAATCATACACACAATATGCTCGATATGTGCAAATACAACGAAGCATCACAACATGACTCTATGACACAAGTACTTTATTTAAGGCTCAGTGAGCCATACATAACATACACAAAGGTACGGGTCTCATGACCCCACATACAAGTCATACAGTCATACAAACCAGCAGCGGAAATAACTTGTCTGAGTACAGACAACTAGTAAAATAAAAGAGGCTTGGAAAGCCTAGCTATACTACGTGGTCCGTCACAAGCTCAGGGTCACCACCCGGGTCTTTAGCCTACTCGTTGATGTCAACGTCTACATAGAACCCATCAGAAGGGGTTGCAGCGTCTTCTGTAAAAATGTAGATTATAGCAACATGAGTACAAAGGTACTCAGCAAGACTTACATCAGATCCTACATACATGCATAGTATCAAGAAGGGTTGGTGGAGTTATTGCAGCAAGCCAGGTTTGACTCTTGGCTAGACTATCCTACGATACTCCAACTTGAAATAGTTTTGCGCACACGAGTCCACTACTCACCACTTCAATACACTACCGAGGATCCACCTCCGTCTTCCTACGGAAGAGCCATCCTCGGCACTCACACTTATCTTGAGGCTTTTAGTAGTTTCCATTTACTTGTCTATGAACTGTATAGGCAACCAAGTAGTCCTTTACCGCGGACGCGGCTATTCGAATACATCATGTTAACCCTGCAGGGGTGTACTTCGTCATACATGTTTCCACCACTTAGCGTCTGCACACGACATGTGCTCGGCAGACTTCAAGCGAAAGCCGACGTGGGTGTAGACCACGACCTACCTAAACACTTAAGCCTCTAGTCCAGGTTTATCGCCTATTCAGGTTCCATCCGCAGGGAGTCCGGCCGAGGTTTCCCATACGGCCCCGAACGATGTGAACAGGGTTCCCGAGATACCTAACGGGTATTCGGTACACCCGGCCACGTACCTACCGCATCACAGCCCACCCCTACGGTCAGCGCTGTCCACGGCCTCCAGTAGGCTACAAACACCAGAAACTACTTGCAACTCCTGGACAGAGAGCTAGGGTGAATAAGAAGTCGAGCGGGGTCATATTTCAGGGCCCAATGTATGGTAGTAGCTGATTCTTAAATCACACATACAGATCTCAGTGCTTAAGGTCGGTCTCAATGAAACAACCCACCATGTACTCCTACATGGCCTCTCATTGATACCTTTACCAAATCGTGTTCACCACACCACTCTCATTACCGACATTAACATTTCACTCTAGCCCATCACCCAGATGAACCAGACCTGACACGACTCTAAGCATAGCAGGCATAGCAAGGTAGGAACAACACAAACATATGGCTCAATCAACTCCTACACATGCTAGTGGGTTTCATCTAGTTACTGTGGCAATGACAGGTCATGCAGAGGAAATGGGTTCAACTACCGTAGCACACAGCAGTTTGAATCGCGTTGTCTTAATGCAGTAAAAGAGAGCAGGAGCGAGAACATGGGATTGTATCGATATGATCAAATGGTTGGTTGCTTGCCTGATGGTTCGTTGCACGGATACGGTTCTTCGCTAGGGTAATCAGGGTACTCTTCGGGGACGGAACCTGCCGCAGAGAGCACCGATACACAACATTACCAAACAATATGCAACAATATGATGCATGCATGAAACATGGCAATATGAGTGTGTTGGGCTAATGCAACTAAAACCAGAAGGGTTTGAGCAAATTTGAATCAAAGATTCAAATTTCAAATTCAAATATGGCCTTTTAAAGTGCTTTTCCTTGTTCTGATTAAAACATTAATTTAACTTGTTTGATCATGCATGAAAATAGTACAGATGGATAGATTGAATTTTTCTGATCATTTTTCATATATAATTTGTCCAATTTGGAGTTACAGAATAAAAGTTATGAATTTTTGAAGTTTAATTAATATTCTGGAATTTCCTGATTTAAATTAAATCCAGAAATTCAATTACTGCGTCAGCCTGACGTCACAGTGGCATCAGCAGGTCAACAGGGCTGGCTCGGGTCAAACCTGACGTGTGGGGTCCACACGTCAGTGACACAGGGGCTAATCCCGCGTTGACCCGGGCTGGTTAGCTTTGACTAGGCCCTGGGGCCCACTTGTCAGCGTCAGTAGGTGGGGGGGTTAGTGACTAATTAACTAGGCCACGTCAGCCCGCCGGAGTTCTGGCCGGCGGCGACCATTAGCGCGGCGGCGAGAGTGATTTTGGTCGTTTCGGCCACCAAATGGACCGCGGGGGCCACCGGAGTGGAGCTGAGGACAACCCGCATCTCTTGGCGGAGCCCGTTGGGGTCGGGGTGGCCGGAGTCGACGGCGGCGAGCTCGGCTGCGGCGGCCGGAGTTCGGGTGCGGTCGGGATCAGTGTTGCAGGGGGTTTGGGGAGGCGTTGGTGCGTTCTACGTGCTCCTGGTGATGTGTGGAGCACGATGGTGTGCTCGGTTGGGCGCTACGGCGACCAGGGCGATGCAGAGAGGCTGGGTGGTGCGTGGCGAGCTCGGGCGCGCCATGCTCACCTCCCTGCCTGCTCTGGCAAGGGGAAGCAGCTGGCTGGCACGGGCCAGCACAGTGCTGGGCCGGCTGGGCTGGGCAGGTAGGTCCAGGTAAGTCTACTCCTTTTATTTATTTTTCTGTTTTCTGTTTTTATTTAATATATCTGCAACTTTGTTGAATTAAATAAAATACCTAGGCAACTCCAAAAATCACCAAACTACTCCTGGTCCATAGTTGGATTATTTCCAACATGAAACATTTTAGTTTGGAGATATTTGAGCATTTAAATATTTTATATTATTTTAAATGCCCAAATTCAAATATCTATGATTTAATTCAAAAACCCTAGGATGGCCTAGGAAAATGTGCACCACTTTTGGCAGAGGTTCTGAACCAAGGCAAAAATGATGGGCATTTTAGAAGGGCATTTCAGGTTCATTGAAAAATTATTTTAGTAACCCTAGTTGGTTTCAGAGGGGACTGGGGGTTCTGTCATCCCCATTTCAAGTTTCTGATGAAAGAGTAAACATGATGCAACACTCTAATGCATGACTAGCTAGGTTGTGACAACTCACCCCCACTCAAAAGAATCTCGTCCCGAGATTTGGGTTCCTCCGCGAAGAAGGCGGGATATTCAAGTCGAAGACGATCCTCCCTTTCCCAAGTTGCTTCATCCTCAGAATGGTGCGACCATTGAACCTTGAGAAACTTGATATTATGACGTCGCGTGGTACGTTCGGCTTGATCGAGGATACGAATGGGGTACTCTCGATATGTAAGATTATCTTGGAGATCAAGCGTTTCGTGGTCCACTTCACGGATAGGATCCGAGAAGCAACGCCTGAGTTGAGAAACGTGGAAGACATCGTGAACTCTGGAGAGGTGCGGAGGTAGTTCCAATTGGTAGGCAACTTCTCCTCGTTTGGCAAGAATGCGAAAAGGTCCGATGTAACGAGGAGCCAATTTGCCTTTGATACCGAAACGATGGGTTCCCTTCAGAGGGGTGACCCGAAGGTAAGCCTTCTCGTCAACCTCGAAAGTCATAGCCTTATGTTTTCGGTCATATTGACTCTTTTGACGGGATTGGGCTGTTTTCAACTTTTCACGAACGATACGAACTTGTTCTTCTGCTTCCTGAATCATATCCGGGCCAAAGAATTGTCTTTCCCCGGTCTCTGACCAGTTAAGGGGTGTTCGACACCGTCGTCCATAGAGAACTTCAAAAGGGGCTTTACCCAAGCTAGATTGATGGCTGTTGTTGTAAGCGAATTCGGCAAATGGAAGGCACTTCTCCCAGTCCATTCCGAACGAGATAACAGAGGCTCGAAGCATGTCTTCTAGAATTTGGTTGACGCGTTCCACTTGACCACTTGACTGAGGGTGGAAAGCGGTGCTAAAGCAGAGACGAGTTCCCATAGCATTTTGGAAACTTTCCCAAAATCGAGAGGTGAAAAGACTTCCTTGATCCGAATTGATTTCCAAAGGAACACCATGGAGAGACACTATTCGGGAGATGTATAAGTCTGCCAGCTGACTAGCGGTTATACTCTCACGAACAGGTAGGAAATGAGCTACTTTGGAAAGACGATCGACCACGACGAAGATAGCATTATTCCCTCTCTTGGTCCTGGGAAAACCGGTAATGAAATCCATACCAATTTTATCCCATTTCCATTCAGGAATAGCTAAGGGTTGAAGGGTGCCAGCAGGCCGTTGATGCTCTGCTTTTACACGACGACAGACGTCGCAATTTGCAATATACTGAGCAATTTCTCTCTTCATCCTCGTCCACCAGAACCTCTGGCGTAGGTCCTGATACATTTTAGTACTACCGGGATGAATAGTGAGAGGAGATTCATGAGCTTCTTTAAGGATCAACTGCCGTAGATGCTGGTTCTTGGGAACCACTAGACGGTTCTCAAAGTACACAACACCATGATCATTTGTGGAGAAACAACTAGCACCTCCGCTAGCAATGTTCTCTTTGATTTTAGATATTCCCTTATCTCGCTTTTGGGCAGCGATGATTTGATCCGTAAGAGTAGGTTTTGCCACCAAGGTGGAAAGAAAACCTTGAGGTACAATGTGAAGGTTAAGTTTCCGAAATTCATCATGGAGAAGCGGTTGACTTTGTTGTAACATCAGGTTGTTACAATAAGATTTACGACTTAGCGCATCAGCCATGACGTTGGCTTTCCCTGGGGTATAGGTTATTCCTAAGTCGAAGTCTGTGATCAATTCAACCCAACGTCTCTGCCTGAGATTCAAATCCGGTTGGGTGAAGATATACTTCAGACTTTGGTGATCAGTGAATATTTCGCAACGATTACCGAGGAGGTAATGTCGCCAGGTCTTAAGTGCATAGACTACGGCTGCAAGCTCTAGATCATGAGTGGGATAATTCTCCTCATGTGGGTGCAATTGCCGTGAAGCGTAAGCAATTACGTGTCGATCTTGCATGAGAATGCAACCTAGTCCTTGTCGCGAGGCGTCGCAGTAGATAACAAAGTCCTTGGAGAAGTCTGGCGGTACCAGTACGGGAGCAGAGGTCAGGCGTCTTTTCAGTTCCTGAAAGCTGTGCTCACATTGTGGAGTCCATTCGAACTTCTTATCTTTCTTGAGGAGTTCGGTTAGAGGTTTAGCAACTTTGGAGAAGTTCTCGACAAAGCGACGACAATAGCTCGCTAAACCCAGAAAACTCCGAACTTGCTTGACCGATTCAGGTGGAGTCCAATCAAGGACGGCTTGAACTCGTTCAGGGTTAACAGCAATACCTTTACCAGATATTACATGACCCAGATAGGTCACTTCTGGCAACCAGAATTCACATTTTGAAAATTTGGCATAAAGGCGATGCTCTCGAAGTTTCTTCAACACTAGCCTTAGATGTTCGGCATGTTCTTCCTCGTTCTTGGAGTAGATGAGTATATCATCGAGATAAACTACGACGAATTTATCCAAATACTCCATGAAGATTGAGTTCATTAACCGAGAAAAGGTGGCTGGAGCGTTGGTTAAACCGAAGGACATGACGGTGTACTCGTATTGGCCATAACGAGTAGCAAAGGCCGTTTTAGGAATGTCCCCGTTTCTGATTTTGATTTGATGGTAGCCCAACCTCAAATCCATCTTGGAGAAGACTGAGGATCCAGCGAGCTGATCATACAGATCGTTGATCCTGGGAAGTGGATATTTGTTCTTGATTGTGACCAAATTGACAGGTCAATAATCTACAACCATCCGGTCCGTACCATCCTTTTTCTTAACAAATAGGATGGGGCAAGCCCACGGAGATGAACTAGGGCGGATGAAACCCTTTTTCAAGGATTCATCGAGTTGTTTCTTAAGCTCGGCTAGTTCTAGGGGTGCCATCTTATAAGGTCTTCTAGCAATCGGAACGGTTCCTGGAATGAGGTCTATTACAAACTCAACATCCCTGTCAGGTGGAACACCTGGCAATTCCTCTGGGAAGACATCCGGAAAGTCACGGACTACCGGAACGTCCTCAAGGTCTGGCAAAGGGCTGGCGTTAAGAGAATATAAGTGTCGCTTGGCTATTCGAGTCAAAACATTGACTATCTTCCCCGAAGGATGGGTGAGTTGAACAGTCCTAGAGAAGCAATCAATTTTGGCTTGATGAGCTGACATCCAGTCCATACCCAAAATGATATTAATATCTGAAGATTTAAGGGCTATCAAAGATGCAAGGAAAACAAGTCTGTCGACTTGGATCTCATTTCCATAACTTACCCTAGAGGTCTGCCATCTAGACCCAGGGGTAGAGATTTCCATAGTGGATGGCAAGTCACAGAATGCAACGTTATGCAAACGAGCATAATTTTCAGATATAAAAGAATGAGAGGCTCCTGTATCGAAAAGAACAGATGCCGGGTGGCAATTAACAAGAAGCGTACCGAGAACGACGTTGGGATCTTCTTGAGCTTCTTCGGCAGAGACACAGTTGACATGGCCACGTGAAGCGGTGACCGGTTTAGCATGAAACACCTTCCCTGTCGGCTTGCCACGGCCAACAGCTTTAGCAGATTGATTGGGGTTGGTCTGGGGACACTCACGCATATAATGACCAGATTCCCCACACTTGAAACAAGTCACGGGACTGGTACGTGGAGGAGCATTATTGGTTGGACCCCCATAGGGCTTGGCCGGTGCAGACTGTTGAACAGGGCGAGGCGCCTGGAAAGATGGCCTCGGTGTGAACCTGGGTGGCAGGGCGGTATTGGGTACCCACACGCGGCGCTTCTGAGGACCAGCACCGGATGAGGAACCCATATCACGTCCATGCTTGCGTGTTGCGTCATAATCAGTCTGACCCGTTTCAGCACTGATGGCTTTATTGACAAGTTTCGAAAAAGATGTGCACTCATGCAGACGGAGGTCGTGGCGAAGCTCAGGACTAAGGCCCTTTCGGAACCTTGCTTGCTTCTTGGCGTCAGTAGACACTTCCTTAGTTGCATAACGGGCGAGATTACCAAACTCCCTGCTATAGGCATCCACAGAAAGTCGGCCTTGGGTGAAACTGCAAAATTCTTCACGTTTACGGTCCATGAGACCCTCCGGAATGTGATGTTCACGGAAAGCCTCGCTGAATTCAGCCCAAGTTGTGACATGGCCCGCTGGGCGCATAGCTCCATAATTCTCCCACCATAGACTGGCGGGGCCTTCAAGATGATATGCAGCAAAGGTGACCTTGTCAGCCTCCGCTACCAGCGCGGAACGCAGCTTGTGAGAGATACTGCGAAGCCAGTCATCAGCGTCGAGAGGCTCGACAGAGTGGTGGAACGTGGGTGGATGCAATTTGATAAAATCACTGAGTGACACCACGTTAGCCCTCTGATGGTGTGCTGTATTCTGTTCAATACGCTCCAACAAACGGTTTGTCTCCCGTTTGTTTCTCTCAGCTTCCATCATCACCTCGGCTAGTGAAGGAGGATGAGGCAGATTTTCATTCCTGGCTTCACTGCCTTCGGCCTGCTCTTGGGAAGCAGGGTTAGCGCGCGTGTTGACCATCCTAGGTAAACAAGACAATGATTTAGTCAGAATGATGAAATTCCGACATGGGATACATAATGTAAGAAATAACTCGGAATGCAAGATGATCATCCGTATGACATGGTAGATACAGAAACTGCTTCTTTATTCCATCGTCATACACACCATACAAGGTTTAGTACAAGACCAAACAAAGTACTATTACGGTGACAAGAGGATTACATCTCATCGGAGGCATTCCAAGCTCTTATACATTATTTTTCTACATCTCCGGAAAGAGTACAAACTAGGTCATATCCCACGAGTCACGCAGGACGATAGACGACACGGCTAGTGCGAACTAGTGATACTACCGCTAACTCAGACCGATCCGTAGTAGTCCTCGTAGAAGTCGCCTCCATAGCCTGGAAGTTCAACATGATCATCCGGAAACAGACGGTCTCGCGGAGCTTGTGGACCATAGGGGCTAGGATGAGGCCTTGGACCAACAAACGGTGGCCTGCGGGGACCGCGAGGTGGGGTGATGCCTCCTACATCACGCCAAACCATCACGTCTGGCAGAGCAGATCTCACAGGATAGAGATCGCACATATCTGAATATCCAGCTTGCACCGCCGGTGCGAACCGAGTCAAAGTGGCCCAGTGGTCAGCACGGGTATTGAAGAGCTCTAACCTTAAGGCCCGATTTTCACGGTCCTTATCCTCGAGCATCTCAGCAGTGGTGCGAGTCCGTGAATCCTCCTGAGTGGAGTCAGCATAGATAGCCTGGAGATACCCTTGTGCTCCCGGAAGTGATCCTGGCATATACCGGAAATCAGAGTCCCGAAATAACCCAGATCTGACTCGCATAATGGTCATCATAGAGTAGGCGGCGTCCTGCACAGCCATCTCAATAGTAACCCCGAGTCCATAGGAGCAGTGAAGAGGCTCGGTAGATCCAGGATAAGATGGAAATATCCTGACAGTGCAGAGATACTGGCTTTGATTAAAATCTCGGAATTGCTCTTCGACCGTGTACTCAGGATACCAGCGGTATCCAGCCTCAGTCATTACCCTGACCAACTTAGCAGTATGGCCGGGTACATCTAGGCATCGAGTTAGGCGAACCACTTGATTGAGGTCGCGAGTGGCCATCTGAAAGCATAATCATAATGCAAAGGCATTAGAATTTCTAGCAAAATTTCGGCAGCATAACAGCTGTAAATGCTCAAAAAGGATTTTGAGACATCTGACAAAGGATTTCGTACACACTCAACATCATCATATCAAAGTTCCGAAACCATTCTAACAACATAATGTGGTAGTAGAACTGAACTAGGCTGGTAACCATCCAACTTATAAGGTACTACTGATTAGTAACTCGTGATCCTGATAGAGAGAACAGATCCTAATTCCTTAACCCCCCGGTGGAAGAATGGACTGACTCAGATCAGAAAGTCATAAGGTATAAGGAGTAAAAAGAGCCTTACGTTCCAACCCACAAACAATTCCCCTACATATAACTAAAGAATTTCTAGACTCAACATCGACCAGTTTGGCTTGGAGAACCTACAGGCAGTCCGGCTCTGATGCCAACGCTGTCAGGACCCCGACTCGATGTCACATCGATCTAGCTGGTAACACCTCATATCACTTTGCGGCCTCACGCACGGTATTCCCACGGGTGTCGTCTTACCTTTTTCCCGGGACCGTTTGCGCCTTTTGGCTCACGTATATGATAGTGTCGCTAGCATCCATATGATAAAGAGTCCGGGCTGACATGACTAGTCATAAACCCAAAGTGGCACAGACTTATAGGGACAGGCATCCATGACCCAGCTTCGAACGTGTCGGTCAACAGCAAGTGGGTCCGGGCTGTAGCACTGGGCTAGCAGGACTCCGGTAAACCGGGCTGTAGCGGGCTAACAAGACTCCGGTACTCAAAGCGTGACATTTCCCCGAAGGGACAGACACAGGAACGAAGAAGGACACATGCCGGCCAGCCTAAGTGTTCCAGAGCAGTAGCAAGCTACCATGGCTCGGCGGTAACACTAGGAGACATTTCCCGGTAAGAGAGGCTACTAAAGATAAACAACTAGATAGTCAGATCCCACACATACCAAGCATTTCAATCATACACACAATATGCTCGATATGTGCAAATACAACGAAGCATCACAACATGACTCTATGACACAAGTACTTTATTTAAGGCTCAGTGAGCCATACATAACATACACAAAGGTACGGGTCTCATGACCCCACATACAAGTCATACAGTCATACAAACCAGCAGCGGAAATAACTTGTCTGAGTACAGACAACTAGTAAAATAAAAGAGGCTTGGAAAGCCTAGCTATACTACGTGGTCCATCACAAGCTCAGGGTCACCACCCGGGTCTTTAGCCTACTCGTTGATGTCAACGTCTACATAGAACCCATCGGAAGGGGTTGCAGCGTCTTCTGTAAAAATGTAGATTATAGCAACATGAGTACAAAGGTACTCAGCAAGACTTACATCAGATCCTACATACATGCATAGTATCAAGAAGGGTTGGTGGAGTTATTGCAGCAAGCCAGCTTTGACTCTTGGCTAGACTATCCTACGATACTCCAACTTGAAATAGTTTTGCGCACACGAGTCCACTACTCACCACTTCAATACACTACCGAGGATCCACCTCCGTCTTCCTACGGAAGAGCCATCCTCGGCACTCACACTTATCTTGAGGCTTTTAGTAGTTTCCATTTACTTGTCTATGAACTGTATAGGCAACCAAGTAGTCCTTTACCGCGGACGCGGCTATTCGAATAGATCATGTTAACCCTGCAGGGGTGTACTTCGTCATACATGTTTCCACCACTTAGCGTCTGCACACGACATGTGCTCGGCAGACTTCAAGCGAAAGCCGACGTGGGTGTAGACCACGACCTACCTAAACACTTAAGCCTCTAGTCCAGGTTTATCGCCTATTCAGGTTCCATCCGCAGGGAGTCCGGCCGAGGTTTCCCATACGGCCCCGAACGATGTGAACAGGGTTCCCGAGATACCTAACGGGTATTCGGTACACCCGGCCACGTACCTACCGCATCACAGCCCACCCCTACGGTCAGCGCTGTCCACGGCCTCCAGTAGGCTACAAACACCAGAAACTACTTGCAACTACTGGACAGAGAGCTAGGGTGAATAAGAAGTCGAGCGGGGTCATATTTCAGGGCCCAATGTATGGTAGTAGCTGATTCTTAAATCACACATACAGATCTTAGTGCTTAAGGTCGGCTTCAATGAAACAACCCACCATGTACTCCTACATGGCCTCTCATCGATACCTTTACCAAATCGTGTTCACCACACCACTCTCATTACCGACATAATCATTTCACTCTAGCCCATCACCCAGATGAACCAGACCTGACACGACTCTAAGCATAGCAGGCATAGCAAGGTAGGAACAACACATACATAGGCTCAATCAACTCCTACACATGCTAGTGGGTTTCATCTAGTTACTGTGGCAATGACAGGTCATGCAGAGGAAATGGGTTCAACTACCGTAGCACACAGCAGTTTGAATCGCGTTGTCTTAATGCAGTAAAAGAGAGCAGGAGCGAGAACATGGGATTGTATCGATATGATCAAATGGTTGGTTGCTTGCCTGATGGTTCGTTGCACGGATACGGTTCTTCGCTAGGGTAATCAGGGTACTCTTCGGGGACGGAACCTGCCGCAGAGAGCACCGATACACAACATTACCAAACAATATGCAACAATATGATGCATGCATGAAACATGGCAATATGAGTGTGTTGGGCTAATGCAACAAAAACCAGAAGGGTTTGAGCAAATTTGAATCAAAGATTCAAATTTCAAATTCAAATATGGCCTTTTAAAGTGCTTTTCCTTGTTCTGATTAAAACATCAATTTAACTTGTTTGATCATGCATGAAAATAGTACAGATGGATAGATTGGATTTTTCTGATCATTTTTCATATATAATTTGTCCAATTTGGAGTTACAGAATAAAAGTTATGAATTTTTGAAGTTTAAATAATATTCTGGAATTTCCTGATTTAATTTAAATCCAGAAATTCAATTACTGCGTCAGCCTGACGTCAGTGTGACGTCAGCAGGTCAACGGAACTGGTCCAGGTCAAACCTGACAGTGGGTCCCGCGTGTCAGGGTGATTATTTTAATTAAAACTTAATTAAAACTAATCCTGTTTAATTAACAGGGCTGGGCCCCACCTGTCATTGACTCAGAGGAGTCAACCAGGGCCCACCCGTGGTCAAAGTCAATGTCGGCTGCCGGCGTTTAGCCGCCGGCGAGCCCGACGCGGCGGCGGGAGTGGTTTTGGCCATTTCGGCCACTAAATGGACCGCGGAGGCCACCGGAGTGGAGCTGGGGACAACCCGCAGCTCTTGGCGGAGTCCGTTGGGGTCGGGGTGGCCGGAGTCGACGCCGGCGACGACTTTGGCGGCCACCGAGGTTCGGTCGGAGGTGAACTTGGTGCTAGAGGGTTCGGTGAGGCTCGTGGAGTGGCTAGCTAGGTGCTGTGGAACGCGGTGAGCAAGATGGACACCATCTTGTGGCCGGAGGATGACCGGGAGCACGTCGGCGACGAGCTCCACGACGGTGGGTGCGGTTGAGCTCCGGGAGGTTGCTACACGGCTCGGGAGCAAGAACGGAAGGGAGGGGGAGATGGCTAAGCTCACAGTGAGTGCGACGGAGTCCTTGGTGCGGCCGGAGATGGACCGGAGCGACGACGGCGTTGAAGGGGATCTCCGGCGACGGTGAGCTCGGGCGAGGTCGGTGCGGTGGTCTCGGGCGTTGCGAGCGCTCGGGGCTCGGCTGCTCGATGAAGTGGACAGCGGCGGAGCTCCTGGACACGGTGAGACGGCGTGGGGTGGTCGGAGGGCGTGGCTACGGCGAGGGGGTGGCGGCGATGGCGTCGGCCATGGCTGGGGCGTGCGAGGGGGAGGAGCTGGAGAGGAGAGGGGGTGTCTGGGGGGTTCGGGGGAGAGAGAGAGGCCGATCCACGTCGTCACCTGGCGAGGGGAGCGGCGAGGCGGCGAGCAGGTGCGTGGCGCACGCCGCGGTCGCCGTCGGGCACCTGCCTGCCTGCCTGGCCGGCAAGCAGCTCGCTGGAGCGGTGCTGGGCTGGGCCGGCAGGTGGGCTGGCTAGTGGGCCTGCGGTGGCGCCAGGTAGGTTTTCCCTTTTTTTTCTATTTCTGTTTTTTTATTTAATATATCTGCAACTTTGTTGAATTAAATAAAATACCTAGGCAACTCCAAAAATCACCAAACTACTCCTGGCTCATAGTTGGATTATTTCCAACATGAAACATTTTAGTTTGGAGATATTTGAGCATTTAATTATTTTATATTATTTTAAATGCCCAAATTCAAATAGTTATGATTTAATTCAAAAACCCTAGGATGGCCTAGGAAAATGTGCACCACTTTTGGCAGAGGTTCTGGACCAAGGCAAAAATGATGGGCATTTTAGAAGGGCATTTCAGGTTCATTGAAATTATTTTAGTAAACCCTAGTTGGTTTCAGAGGGGACTGGGGGTTCTGTCATCCCCATTTCAAGTTTCTGATGAAAGAGTAAACATGATGCAACACTCTAATGCATGACTAGCTAGGTTGTGACATCTGTTGTGCCATCATAAGATTCAATGTTCATGGGTTTAAACCCTTCGGGGATTTGATGATCCATTACTTCATCTTTGAAGCATAGTGGGTGTGCGGCGCCTCTGCATTGGGCGATATCATGACGGAGTTCAAAAGAGCTTTGTATATTTTGTTCGGCCCGGCCGGACTTACTGTGTCCGGCGTGATGGTTGTCGTCACGTATCATGGGGCGCCCACGCGATCCATAGATCGATCTTGATTGTCTTGCCTTATCCTCCAATATATCTCGCAAGTCCGGAGTATTCCCCTGTGGCCTTGTGCTTTTCGAGCGATGTCGGGGTACAGTTTTGGTGGAGGGCCTAGAGGCCTCTCTGTCGCAGCCACGGGGTGGTCGGTCAGCCATATTGTCTGCTGGTGATGCAGGTTCATATGCCTCCTCCTCTAATCGGGGGAGCAGCTTGCGTTTAGGGTAGCTTTTGGAGGGGCGGTCGAGCTCATGCTCTTCGGCCGCAAGGACTTCAGTCCATCTGTCGGCTAGCAGATCTTGATCAGCTCTAAGCTGCTGCTGCTGCTTTTTCTTGAGGCTGTTTGTCGTGGCCATAAGCCTGCGTTTAAAACGCTCTTGTTCGACAGGATCCTCAGGCACGACGAATTCGTCGTCGTCGAGGCTTGCCTCGTCTCCGGAGGGAGGCATGTAATCCTCTACCTCTTCGTCTGCTGCCTTCTCATGAGGGCTGGCGTCTCCGTCCTCCTGCGCTGAATCTTGCTGGAGGGGGTTGTCTTCGGCACTGTCTGGGGTGTTATTATCTCCGGTGTCGGAATCTCCATTCTTGCTGTGGCGGGATTTAGAGCGGCGCCACTGACGCCGGCGCTTGGGCTGTTTCTTGGAGGGGTCATCCTCCGCCGTTCCTTTGCCATTCCCATCCTTTGGGATATCCACCATGTATATGTCATATGATGAGGTGGCTTTCCAGTGCCCAGTAGGCGTTGGTTCTTGGTTGTCTCCGGCATCGTCGTCCATACCGTCGATGTCTTCGGAGTCAAAGTCTAGCATGTCAGTTAGATCGTCGACAGTGGCTACTAAGTTGGTGGTGGGTGGGCTTTGAATTTCTTTGTCGTCCGCATCCCAACCGTCCTGACCGCAGTCCGGCCAGGGCTCTCCTGATAACGAGAGATACTTTAGCGAACTCAAGATGTCGTCGAAAGGTGAGTGTTGAAAGATGTCCGCAGCGGTGAACTCCATGACCGGCGCCCAATCGGATTCGATTGGAGGGGGCGCGGGAGGTTCGGAGTTTGGCAAGGAGTCCGGCACCTCGGAGTCACGAGCTTCATGAGGGACAAGGTCAGTGTTCGGCTCTATAGCCGTAGAGGTTGCAGCCCCCGAGGCGGTGTCTAGCCACCCGTCCTCGATCTGCGCAGCCGGTTCTGAATTGAAGATCGGAGCGGACTCGTGTGCGGCCTCCAGGTTACTATCCGGCTGTAGAGCTAAGTCATGCCCGTCGTGATAGTGCGGCGTGCTCGGCTGTGGCTCAAATCCATCGAAGATCAAGTCCCCGCGGAAGTCAGCCATGAAGTTCAAACTTCCAAATCTGACCTGATGGCCAGGGGCATAGCTTTCGATCTACTCCAGATGGCCAAGCGAATTTCTCCCGCAGTGCAAAACCACCGAATACGAAGATCTGTCCGGGGAGGAAGGTCTCACCCTGGACTGCGTCATTGTTGATGATCGAAGAAGCCATCGAGCCTATCGGCGACGACACAGAGGAACTCTCAATGAAAGCACCAATGTCGGTGTCAAAACCAGCGGATCTCGGGTAGGGGGTCCCGAATTGTGCGTCTAGGCGGATGGTAACAGGAGACAAGGGACACGATGTTTTACCGAGGTTCGGGCCCTCTTGATGGAGGTAAAATCCTACGTCCTACTTGATTGATATTGATGATGTGGGTATTACAAGAGTAGATCTACCACGAGATCAAGGAGGCTAAACCATAGAAGCTAGCCTATGGTATGATTGTTGTTCGTCCTATGGACTAAAGCCATCCGGTTTATATAGACACCGGAGAGGGCTAGGGTTACACAGAGTCGGTTACAATGGTAGGAGATCTACATATCCGTATCGCCAAGCTTGCCTTCCACGCCAAGGAAAGTCCCATCCGGACACGGGACGAAGTCTTCAATCTTGTATCTTCATAGTCTTGGAGACCGGCCGATGATGATAGTCCAGCTATCCGGACACCCCCTAGTACAGGACTCCCTCACCGGCCTTGGTGTGGAAGATGTGGCATCTTTGGTTTTTGTCTTGTTGATGTTGAAGAGTCAAAACCTTGGAGACAACGAGAGGAGGGCTCGAATCTTCGTCACAAAAGACTTGGTCATCTTCATCTTCGTTCACGAGCCGGTGCATGGCCACTTGCTTAAGGGCTTCCATCTCCTCTTCACTCATGGAGTCATAGGTTCCGTCGTCATTGAGTATCATGGTGCGCTTGTTGGTACACTCAAAGGACTTGTGGCCTCGACTGCCGCAAGTGAAACACTTGATAGAGCTTGTCTTGACGGTCTCATTGGTTGGAGTAGATGATGAAGCGTGCAGCTTGAAGTTGCTTGTAGTAGGAGGATGACTTGAGGTTGTCGAAGTTTTCTTGTAACTCGACTTGTCGCCGTTGCTTGTAGATGGCTTAGTTGAGGTAGAAGTTGTTGGAGTCATTGAAGCTTGGGTGTTGGAGAAGCCATAACTCTTGGACGAATACTTCGCGTACTTGAAGTCATCTTGCACTTGACGTTCCGCTTTGGTAGATTGATGCACGAGCTCAATGAGGTTGGAGTAGGATTGGAAGTCGGCAATCTACTTGATGGGATGATTGAGGCGATTCAAGAAACGGGCCATAGTTTGCTCATCATCTTCCATGACATTGGCTCTTATCATGGCTATCTCCATTTCCTTCTAGTATTCTTCAACACTCTTTGTTCCTTGCTTGAGGAGTTGGAGCTTCATGAATAGATCGCAGTTGTAGTAGGTGGGCACAAAACGTGCTCGCATGACATCTTTCATTTGAGCCCAAGTGGTGATTGATGGTTTACCTCTTGATTCTCGGCACTCAAGGACTTGTTCCCACCATATGAGCACATAGTCTTGGAACTCAAGTGATGCCATAGCAATCTTCTTCTCTTCCTCATAGTTGTGCAAACGAAAAATTTTGTCGACCTTCAATGCCCATGATAGGTACTCTTCGGGATCATTGCTTCCATTGAACTTGGGCATGGTGAACTTGAGCTTGCCATAGTGTTGCTCTTCATTGTGTTGGGGTCGAGGGTGATGAGGACACCCTTGACGTGGAGGATTATCAACCTCATGTTGCTCTTGGCATGGAGGATTTCCATAGTCATCTTGCTCTTGTTGAACTTGAGGTTGTGGAGGAGCTTGTCGAGCTTGTGGAGGAGCTAGAGGAACTTGACGATGCACTCTTGGTTGGTAGTTTCGCTCTTGAATTTCTTCGCGAAGTGATTCCTCTTGATTGCGCCTATCTCGGTTGCGGTTTGCAATGGCTCGACTTGATTTGTGAAGGGCATGTTGTGCCTCAAGAGCTTGTTCTTCACGTTGTTGTTGTTGAAGACGTTGAGCTTCAACGTCTTGTTCGTCTTGATGTTGTCACGCTCGATCTTCCTCTTGGTGGTGTTGATGTTGTCGTACTTGAGCATGTGCAAGAAGAGCTTGGTGTTGACAATGACGATGTGCTTGCTCGTCGACTTGCTCTTGTGGATGATTGCCGTGTAGAGGATTACGAGACGCTTGATGATCTTGACGTGCGGCTCGACATAGAGTGTTCGATGTCGGTGTACTTGAGCCGGAGAGGGAGTCGTCAGTGTGTCGACTTGAACGGCTCCGTCTTGAATAGGAAGAAGTGGAAGAATGGCGGTTCACCAACAAGGCACACATCTCGTCCATTCTTGCATCGTTCTCTTGTTTGTGAGCGTCGAGCGTGTTGTCGAAGTAGTCTCTTGTTCGTTGCTCGGAGAGTCGCAAGTCGGTGGCGAGATTGTCGATGCGGTCGCTCATTGCTTGTTGTCTTGGTGCAAAGCTCTTTGTGCACCAAAGAGGTGGCTCTTGGTGACATATGATGACATGTCGTCGTCTTGCTCGATGAAGAGTGGGTTTGATGCGGAGCATCCCACGTCCATCCCCATGTACACTCCTACTACTCTCCAAGCCCCAAGAGGACATATGACGAGACCTCAAACATACGCCATTGGACACAAGGTGAATTCACTCCTCTTCGAACCGTCACTTCCCACATGTGAGACATGGCTACTACCTCATGCATGGACCTTACCTATACTGAGGTACAACCGAGATGACCATGGAGAATCAAAGGACCAAGGCCAAGCATGGAAGAGGAGAAGGAAGAAGAGCCAGCTGCTATAGGCCCCGGACATCAGGCCCCAACCCGGACATCCGGACCAGCCCGAACATGCAACCCGACCCCGGAAATCCGGGGCCCATCACAGAACACACACGAAGCTGAACCCCGTCAGCCCGGACATCCGGCCAGAGGCCCGAACATCCGTCTCTTCCCGAGCCGCCAGACATCCGCCCCACAGCCCGGACATCCGGACCCCACCTGTCCAGAGAGCAACCGCAGGGCACCCAGGCCATCCCGGACATCCGGCCACCCATCCCAGACATCCGGCCCGCCGCGAAGCCCTGGACATCCGGCCCCAGCCCGGACATCCGGCACCTGCCTGTGCGCAGAGAACGGGCCAAGGGCCCATGTATCCCCCTCTAACTTATCCCTTCGTGGGCTAACACTATATATACTCTCCCACCTCCTCCTAGTTAGGGTTAGCATTGGTTTAGCTCATATTTTGTGTGAGAGCCTTGCTCATCCACTTGGTTACTTCTCCTCGGAGCTCACGACCTCTTTGGAGAAGATCCCCCAAGCGGATTCAAGACCCCTTCAAGGGAAGACAATCAAGACCTCCTCATGGAGAAGAACGGATACCTTTGTATCTTTCCTTTGTTGATTTTGAATCTTGTGCTACCTCATGTGTTCGGTGATCTAGCCCTTGTGTGATCGATTACTTGTCGGTTTAGTGATTCTCTCGTTTCTCCCCGTGTTTTCCCCTTTGTGTTTTCCGCGCGTTCTTCGTGTTTCCTCGTAGGATCCACTCCAAACGTGAAAGATCGGCCCCTAGGGTTCCGCCCTACATCATCTTGGTATCATGAGCCACATTGATCATGTTTTTGGAGCCCCTACCCCTCTTTTTCTAGCTTGATTTTGTTGATTTCGTCCTAAATCCGAAAATCCCCACCAAAAATAGCCCCCAATTTTTTTTGTGATTTGTTGGTTTGGTGATGTTTTGTTGATTTTGATCTGTGGATTTACTTGGTTCCAAGTGGATCTAGCTTTCCCCCAAGTTTTTCCACTTTTCATCCACGAAATCTCTCCAATTTTGGCCTCGAAATCATCAAATTCCACCCCAAAATCGAGTTCCTCGAGTTCATCCTCGGATTTGGAGCCCGGACATCCGGCCATCCTGGAAATCCGGCCATTAGCCCGGACATCCGGCTCCTGGAGCACATTTTCGCGCAAGTTTCTGGACATCAGGCCCCGAAAATCCGGCCCGACCCCCGGATGTCCGGCCCCTGGGATTTCAGCTTTTTCCGTTTCAACGTTTTGACCAAACTAATTCACCCGGAGTCCGTTTTTGACATTCTTTAGCTCATTTTGAAGCTATTGACATCCCCCATCCCACAAAAATACCACCACAATCATTTGACTCCATCAAATTTTGTGAATTTTGGCATCTTTACCTAGGGCTTCCACCACAACATCCGCATAACCACCACCGACTTCCGCAACCTAACCCATTTTGTTCCTTATAGCATTAGTGGTTGTTTGAGTTGTGCTTTGAGTCTCCTAAGGTGTTTAGGCTACTTAGGGACAGTTGCTTCTTCATCAACCACCACCACCAACATAACTTCCGCATAAGCTTGCCCACCATACACTTCTGCCAACCCAACTTAACCCAATTTTGTTTGAGTTGTGGCTTGTGTCTCCTAAGGTGTTTCGGCTACTTAGGGACTGCGTGCTTCCAACTCTTACACCATGTATAGCCAATCATTTCACTTCCCCATTGCCAAGTGCAAACCACCACCGCTTTCCACTACCACCATTTTGACATTTGACGTTTGAGATTTTGAGTTCGCGGTTTTTCCGTTTCCTAAGGTGTTTCGGCTACTTAGGGACGAGACTCCATCATCTTGGTTTCTACATCAAGAACACCGCCACTCATCATTGCCAAGGACGGTAACCTCCATATCATCTTGGTATCGTGGTAACCCTCCATTGTATATTCCCCTTGCCATTGCATTGTTAACCCCTAGCCCATTTTGCGTTACTTGCCTATTGAGACTAGCCATTTGAGTATTGCCGGCAACGTTACTTGTGCACATTAGTGATCATACTTACCATAGCATACATACCATATCATCGTGGTGCATATATTGGTATCATATCTTGTGTCACAAGTTTGTTCCCGCATATACACAATTGCTATCTTGGTTTGTGCATTGTGCAAAAGTGGCCAAAAAAAGAAATAAAGCTTTTAAGCAAAAGAAAGAGAGCAAAGAAGCTTGTAAGCAAGTGGCATAGCATCATACCACATTGCATATAAGATTGTCATATCCGATCATCTTGGATCATCTTGAGAGAAACACCGGGAACCATACATACATAGCATACTTGGGATAGAAGTTTATCCATTTTGCATCTTATAGGTTGTGCACAAGTGTCATATCTGCCTATTGAGCAATCATGCTAGCGTCTCTCTTGAGTTGTGCAACACGAGCATTTTCCGTGGATTCAACATTTTGTGCTCATTCCTTGGTTGCACGACCCCATTTATCTATCCGTGTGTGTGTCTCCCTATGACATCCATATTGCTATTGGTCCATTTGTTTCACTTGCGAATTTGTAAATCTCTTTCAACATTATTGACTCTTGCTAAAATTTTGCATTAAATTTTTGTGCCACTATCCTCACCGAGCTCCTCCATAAGCTTTACTTGTGTAGGTGTGAGAACCGACAAGGATTGGTACCAATAGTGCTATTTCATTGTCCGCATTTGAGTGAACTTGATTCATTGTCAACATCGGTCAAGGTACATTGGTATAAGTTCTTCTCTTTCTCCCACTCATATTTGCTCGAATCTTGTGATGGATAGGCAAGGCATTTCATCTCCGGTCTACGACAACAACAACGGCGTGAACAACTACATCAACAAAGCGTCCATCTTCGATCTACAACGACAAATACAAGGCGCACAATCAAGATTGCGCGAGCGCATCGAGAACATCTCCATCGACATTCGTCACTCCGAAGCAAGGAAAAGGGACTACATTGACAAGAAGCTTTCCGCACATAAAGAGGAGCAAGATGCAAGGATGGAGGAGATTAGAGCCTTGATCAAGTCTTCTTCCCCTTCGTCATCTTCAAGGCGGCGACATTCAAGCCACAAGTCTTCGGAGCGCAAACAAGATGCAAGTGCAAGTCATCCAAGTCAACATCTACATGGTGACCACCATCACGTTCGTGATCCACATTGTTAAGAAGGGCAAGTCACCTCCAAGCATCATGTGCACGACGACGACGAACGCCATCGAGCTCAAGCACGACAACGACATCATCATCATGAAGATGCTCCACAAGCACAAATGCACAAGTCCGAACAAGCCCTACTTCACGCCAAGTCGACGCTTCATGAGCACAAAAGAAGACCGCGAGACGACCACCACCAAGACGGTACTATGACTACAACAACCACTTCGGCGTCTTCGCCAAGTGCTATCAAGGCATCTTCGCCTTTGGACGTACGGCATCTTCGCCTACTTCCCATGAGCATGCCTACAACGACTTCTTCAAGTCCAAGGCGACCACCTACGAGCGAGGGTGACACCTCCATCTTCGGAAGCCCCTCAAGGAAGATGGCCAAGCATGGGAAACTCCCTTCGGTCATGGAGACGAGCTATGAGGTGCCACATCATATGGGCCTCCAACAACAAGACGGCGACAAGAATGTCGAGCAAGGGCCATCCCCTTCGACTACGGCGACGAGCGCGAACCTCTTCAACAACACGAAGACGACGCCCATATTGGACTCATACTCCGAGTCAAGCTACGCGACCGCGCATGGAGACATTTGAACCTATATCTCTCCGACACCCACATATGTCAAGATGCCCCAAGTGCCATGTGAGGAGAGACACTACCCCATGAACATGAGTGACTCCACCATACATGACATTGAGAGCATTTCCTATGAGAGGATGAGTGTGACCACCACTAGCCCCACACAAGAGAGCATGCCACACATCCTATGTGAGGTTGAACGTCATTTGAGTGACTCCACCAACCATATGAGTGGGAGCATCTTTGAGGGAGTGAGTGAGCCACAATACTTAGAGAGTGAGGTAGTTGAGAGGGCACGTGAGGCCACTATGATTTCTAACGACTTAACCTCTACTCCTAGTGTGTTTTCTTCTTTGGTGCTAGGTATCCTACATGACGACATGCCTATCCTCGATGAGTCCATCCCTCCAATGGGAAAACCGATGACCATGATGGACGATGATGCACCCCCCACATGGTTCCATCAAGATGAAGATGACAACGAGTGGATCTTTGACACCTCACCTACAACACATGAGCGACGCTCCAAAGGTAACATAGGTGATGGTGCGTCTCTTGTCCCACTAGTGGACTCTCTTGACATCGATTGCTCCCATGATGTTGACCCACCTATTCCCATGCTTCATGCTAGTGAGACTTCTTCATGCCTTGACTTACCTATTTATGATGAATATGATGATGAGCATGTTGAGTTGCCTAGTTGTGATGCTATGCTTCATAGGATATCATGTGAAAATTCTATTGGTCACTTCATGTTTCACAATCCATTGAACTTGTCATATGCTATGAGTGAGATCTCCCATATTGCATCATTTCAATCTCAACATAGTAACTATGCATGCCCCATTAAAATAAATCCTATTTGCACTTATGTCATAGATGACGAGATGATGGCCATTGGCTTTTGTTTTTCATGTGATGATATTGCCATGCTTCCTTTACATGATTTGCGCAATTCATCTACTATGCCATGCCATGATCACATTGTTCCAAATATGCATTGTCTTGGATGTTGACAATGTTCTCCATGTGATGTTCCTACTAATGCTCATGAGGAGACCCCCATAGTTTCCTCATACATATTCGGAGATCTTGATGCATTTCATACTTTGAATGATTCCCATGATTGCGTGCACCTTATGCATTCCATGAATAACAATTCTCTAGATATTGCTCATGATGCATTACACAATTTGAGTCTCCATTATGCTATACATAATAACAAACCTCTCATGATGGATGACATGTTTCTATATCACGCATCTCATTTATTTGAGCATTTGATATTTTGTGCTAACCGACACATGCACGTGCGCATCATGATGGATGATGTGTACATATACCATGCACACACAATTTTTCCTTTGCCTTTGTTTTGTGTAGGTACTCATGTATACTCGTCAACCTCTCAATCCCAAGAGTTGATGAAACAATCTCTTGAGAGCAACAATGACTTGGGATCCCGTGGACTATCCTTACCACTGTTCCCTTCGCGCAAGAACTACGCGCATCTCTTTTACTTGGCTCTCACACGGCTATGGGCTATTTACCACTTATCATCTTATGCCCATATTATTGTGTTCACTTTGCACGTTAGTCTTGCTCCTATGCCTTTGCCATGCAATTGTGACCCTTGATTGCATATACCCATGATTCACCATTATGCTACTTCCATATGTATTTGCATGCTTGGTGGAGATCCTTCTTGCTATTGCCATGTTTATCATGTGCCCCATGCTATTGATGCTTGTTGTGTTGGGAGAGTCATGGTACCCCATTGCTATTTACATATGGCCTCTCACCAATACATTCATGCCATTCTACTCATACATTGCTTTCATGCTTGTGATATGTCATGTGCATTATTCATGCCCACTATTTGCGCACATGACATGCTTGCCATTATTCCCTCTAGTATGTTGCATCTTCTCACTACTAGCATGCTTGACTTGATCGCTATGATTGCTTGCTATGTTGCATCACCCATGTTCCTCTATTACTTGCTTTCCTGGGTTGATGACATATATGCTCATGCCTCTCACATGATATATCTTGATCATTGTCTCTTGTGTCCATTAGTTGCCTCTTTCATATCCACCTGTATTGAGTGCAACCATACTATGCTTATTGATCTTGGAAACTTTAACAACTTACTTGTAATGCATGCTTGTTTACTTGAGCCTATTGTATTTGGTTGTTCTTGCATCATATGCCTCCATACCGTGAAATGCTCCCTTGTACTTTCTTATGATGAGCATGATGCATACACTTGTTGGGTATCTTACCACTCGAATGATAGGTTTTGCATTTCTGCTAACCTCATTTGTTTTTCCGAGGGTTTGTCATGTTCTTTCATTTTGGAGGTTTCACAAGGCGATGCCGTTATGCGACAACTTGGTCATGCGAAGGCATACACGATGTGCAACACCAACATTTGCGAGAATCTACTAAAGTTGAACTCCTTCCCTTTGAGCCATCCTCAAGTTTGCATATTGGATGGGTCACTCTATAATTGTTGTTTCCTTCTTGTTGTCTACATGATACATCTCGTGACCGGAGGAGCGACATTGGAGATTGGCTACATGGACCTTCACATTGAGGAGCGCTCGCACTTATGGGATGCACCTTAGGAATTCCACTCATGCCACGACATCGAGCATTGGTACATCAACACTCCTTTGACACATTGCACTCACACATCCATATTTGTTGATTGTGCTCATACATGTCATGCTCGATGGACATATCATACTCACCGCAAGTTTGCACCCTATGCATGGATTGACTCACATTATGATTGCCTTGTTGCATCTTGTATTACCATGTCATCCATGATATATGAGCTTGTTCACATCCTAAGCAAATTTGTTGCGATCTTCCTTGATGGCATATTCATACATCATGATCATATTGCACACCATCAATTGCATGATAGCATATACATATTGAGCATCCATTGCCATGTTCATGCTTTTGATGCACCATCCCATTATGACATCATTTTGCACAATGGTCACATTCATCATATTCACAACACCTTTGTGCATGCCTCAAATGAATTTGCTCACATGAATGCTTTACATCTCATTCTACATCTTTTGAATAAGCATCTTGTGCCTTGCCATGCACTATCTTGCCGCACGGACTCATTCTTACATGATGGACACTTTGTGTGTGCTAACCATTGTATTTCCGAGTGTCGCTTGTGTTTCCTATTTTCGCATGTCTATCACTCCGGTGACACCTTGGACTACTTGGATTGCGCCATGTCTTCAACTTTGTCCAACTACAAGTCCGTCCACGACAACCGTTTCCATGGTGATGAGGTTTTTGATCCGAGGTCAGATCTTTCCCAAGGGGGGGGGAGATGATGCGGAGCATCCCACGTTCATCCCCATGTACACTCCGACTACTCTGCAAGCCCCAAGAGGACATATGATGAGACCTCAAACATACGCCATTGGACACAAGGTGAATTCACTCCTCTTCGAACCATCACTTTCCACATGTGAGACATGGCTACTACCTCATGCATGGACCTTGCCTATACTGAGGTACAACCGAGGTGACCATGGAGAATCAAAGGACCAAGCCCAAGCATGGAAGAGGAGAAGGAAGAAAAGCCAGTTGCTACAGGCCCCGGACATCCAGCCCCAAACCGGACATCTGGACCAGCCCGGACATCTGGTCCGACCCCGGAAATCCGGCACCCATCACAGAACACACCCGAAGCTGAACCCCGTCAGCCCGGACATCCTGCCAGAGGCCCGGACATCCGGCTCTTCCCGAGCCGCCAGACATCCGGCCCACAGCCTGGACATCCGGACCCCGCCTATCCAGAGAGCAACCGCAGGGCACCCAGGCCATCCCGAACATCCGGCCTCCCAGCCCGGACATCCGGCCCTCCGCGAACCCCCGGACATCCAGCCCCAGCCCGGACATCCGGCACCTGCCTGTGCGTAGAGAATGGGCCAAGGGCCCGTGTATCCCCCTCTCACTTACCCCTTCGTGGGCTAACACTATATATACTCTACCACCTCCTCCTAGTTAGGGTTAGCATTGGTTTAGCTCATATTTTGTGTGAGAGCCTTGCTCATCCACTTGGTTACTTCTCCTCGGAGGTCACGACCTCTTCGGAGAAGATCCCCCAAGCAGATTCAAGACCCCTTCAAGGGAAGACAATCAAGACCTCCTCATGGAGAAGAGCGGCTACCTTTGTATCTTTCCTTTGTTGATTTTGAATCTTGTGCTACCTCATGTGTTCGGTGATCTAGCCCTTGTGTGATCGATTACTTGTCGGTTTAGTGATTCTTCGTTTCTCCCCATGTTTTCCCCTTTGTGTTTTCCGCGCGTTCTTCATGTTTCCTCGTAGGATCCACTCCAAACATGAAAGATCGGCCCCTAGGGTTCCACCCTACATCAGGGTTGGTAGAAGAACTTGGCCTATACATCATTCCAAGCAAATATGTGAGTGGGAGAAAGAGAAGAACTTATACCAAATGTACCTTGACTTATGTTGAATATGGATCAATGATCACTCAAATGTGTAACAAGGACATAACACAATTGGTACCAATTCTTGTCGGTTTTCACACCTACACAAGTAAAATCTTATGGTGGAGCTCGGTTAGGATGGTGGCACAAAATTTGATGCAATTGTTAGTGAGCTTCAATAATGTTGGAAAAGATTCACAAATTTGCAAATGCAACAAGTAGACCAATATCAAGATGTATTACATGGAAACACACACGCAAATAGATAAGTGGGGTCGTGCAACCAAGGAATGAGCCAAAATGTGGAGACCACGAAAATGCTCGTGTTGCACAACACTAGAGAGACGCTAGCATGATTGCACAATAGGCGGATACAAAACTTGTGCACAACCTACTAAGCAAAAATGTGGTTATCAATGCAAATGGCATGGAAAGACAAAGATGTCGTCGAGGTTACCGCCACGGTAGTCGTTTGTAAGCACGGACGGTTGTTGGCGATGATGAGTCCTTGGCGAAGATGAGCGGTGGTGATGTTGATGTCGAGTCGTACCTATATAACCGAAACACAATAGGACACGGGAGCCACAACTCAAATTCTCAAAGACCAAAACGTGTCAAAATCATTGTAGGTCGTAGCGGTGAGCGATGGTTGTGCTTGCGAAAAGTGGTTGTGGTATTGGAGTTCGCAAAAGGTGGTGGAAGGTGAGAGGTGGTGGTGGCCGAACTGAAATTTTTCAGTTTCGTCAGGGTTCAGCAGATGTCCGGTGGAGAGTGGTCATCCAGTCCTCGGATGTCCGGTGGTCAGCAGAAGTCTGGTGCCTGGGTGAACTCGGGCACGGGATGAACACTCTGGTTTGTGGAGGAGGAAGGTGGATAGGTCAAATCCGAGCGATTTTGTGGATGGAAATGGTGGAGAAGATGGGGGAAAGGTAGATCCACACGTGGAAAAGCAAATCCATGGAACAAAACCAACAAAACTTCATCACACCCACAAATCACAAAAAACAATTGGGGCTATTTTTGGTGGGGATTTTTGGATTAGGACAAATAACAGCAAAATCAAGCTAGAAAACAAAGGGTAGGGGATCCAAAAACGTTATCAACATGGCTCATGATACCAAGATGATGTAGGGTAGAACCCTAGACGCCTAATGTTTCACGTTTGGAGGGAATCCTACCAAGAACACGAAGAACACGAGGGGGAAACGAGTGGAAAACAAAGGGAAACACAAGAGAAAACACTCAACCAACAAGAATATGGTTACACATATGATAGATCCTCTATACACATGGTGATACAAGATCCAAATCCAACAAGGGACGATACATAGGGTAACCGGTTCTTCTCCGTGAGGAGGTCTTGAGGATGGTCTTCCCCGAGAGGAGGTCTTGAATCCAACGTGGATCTTCTCCAAAGAGGTGCCGGTCCCTCGCGATGGAGTAGATCCAGATGGATGAGAAAAGCTCTATCTCAAAGTATGAGCTATCACAATGCTAACCATAGCAAGGAGGTGGGAGAGGTCTATTTATAGTCGTAGTACAAAAGGGGGCCGGAGTGAAGGGGTACATGGGCTTTAGCCCGAAGCTGCGTGCACACAGGCAGCAGACGTCCAGTCTCTACCGATCGTCCGGTCGCTCACGGAGGTCCGGATGTCCGGTAGGGCTTGGGCTTGGGCTAGTTTTGTTCTGTGATCGAGTTGTCGGACGCTCGGAGGTGGTCGGTCGTCCGGTTGCCGGTTGTTCGGTGACTTCGGTTTTTCGCTGAAATGCTTCAGGTGTGTAGTTGCCGGTCGTCCAGTGCGGCTAGTCGTCCGCTCGATGGGCCGTGTCGCCTGGGACTTGAGTTGGCTGGGTCTTCAGGCGGCGGTCGTCCGGCATGGATTGGACATCCGCTGGCCGGAGCGTCAGGCGCCGGACGTCCGGTCCTGCGCGGTTATCTACTCACTAGAGCATCTTCGGCGTCTCTTCTTCTTGTCCTTCACACTCGGTGTCCTCGCCGTCTTGGCCATTGGGTGTAGTTGTTCCATGGCCTTCTTCTAAGTACCTGATCACACATAGTGTTTCCGCTTGAGGTAGTAGCCATGTCTCATGTGTAGAAAGGGGTATTTCAGAGAGGAGCGAGTTCACCTTATGATACGGGGCAAATCCGGTGTAGGCCGATCTTTCACGTTTGGAGTGGGATCCCTCGAAGAACACGATGATCACGGGGAAGAACGGGGAGAAATCACAAGGGGAAACACTCAAGAACAAGTCCAAATCACACATCCACTAGACAATCAAACACACAAGATCACAAGGTACATGAACAACAAAGGGAAAGATACAAGGTAAGGTTCATCTCCAAGAGGAGGTCTTGATGATATCCTAGATGGATCTTCCCACAAGGGGGTCTTGATGATATCCCGCATGATCTTCTCACATGGAGGTCTTGAACTCCATGGGAGTGGTAGTCTCTCTCTCTCAAGAGTAGAGTTAGGAGCAAAGCTCACCTAAGAATGAGCTATCATATTTGCTAACCCTAGAAAGGAGGTGGAGGTGGTCTATTTATAGTCTAAGCCACCAAGGGGTAAGTGGGAGAGGGATACAAGGCCAAAGGCCCGCGGCTGCGCACATAGGCGTCGGACGTCCGGTGGGGGTCGGACGTCCGGAAGCTCGGGACGGTCCGGACGTCCGGAAGACTTCGGACTTCCGTAAATTCTTCTCTGTCGCCATAGCACCGGTCGTCCGGTCGGTGTCGGTCGTCCGTGCGATGGGACTTGTCGGACGTCTGGCGTTCGTCGGTCGTCCGGCCGCTGTAGCTTTCGTTGGTAGGTCTCTTGGGCTGGCTGGAGCTCTAGGTGTCGGACGACCGGTGTAGTCCGGTCGTCCGGGCGCTGTAGGTGTGTCGGACGTCCGGTGGCTTCCGGTCATCCGGTCGCTGTAGACTCCGCAGCTCCTTCTTCTTCCATCTTCGCTTCCATGCCTCCCTCACGGATGGTGTAGTTGTTCCTTGGTGCTTGGACTCCTCCTCAACATCCGTGAAGCTCCGACAATACCTATGTATGCACATGGGAGAAGTGTCAAGTAGTACACCATCCTCGAAGGGGTCAAGTGAGCACGTGTAAAGGAGAAGATTCACCTTTGTGTATGTGAAGTAGAGGTTGCACGTGTCACTTGCCAAACGTACTCTTGACATGGTGATGACTGTAGGATGCTCCGCATCATCCCCTCCCCCTTGGAAAAGATCCGACCTCGGATCGAAAACCAAATCACCATGGGAAAGAGATGGCGGTGTCGTGTCGAAGTTGTCGATCACCAAGCACTCATCGTCTAGTAGCTCAAAATGGGCACTCTCCAATGTCGCACCGTCTTGTGATTCCTTCAAAAGGAGCAAATAGAACAAACACTTGGACAAACAAATGTGGTTAGCGTTAGTGCAAAACCAAGCATTCAAGAGGTGATTCACCAAACAAGTGTTGTCATCAAGCATATCATAGGGTGTGACAAAGGATTGTGACATCGCATGTAAGCATATGAATTGAGCAAAATCAAGGTCATCATGGAAACAAGCATGTAAATGTGAGGTAGTGATGCAAATATGTGTGACAAGAGAATAAGCATCTACCTCAAGATCATAGCAAACATGCATAAAGTTCTTGACAAATGGTCGATGGTAGGCATAGGAATCATTCACAACACCAAATAAGATAAGATGTCTAAACACATGAGTCAAGTGCAAGACAATCCAAGCATAATGTGCATAGGGTGTAGTTAATATAGTGTGGTACTCAACACAACAGAAAGAGCAATTGTTCATCATGTGTGAGGAAATCAAGTCAAGCATGTGACAAGCAAAGGGACATGGCATATGTGAAGAAATGATATTGGTGCCACCAACCATATGATAGTAGCAAGTAGTCCAAGAATTGGATGCAACACACAAGGCATATATGTCATGGAGCATGGAAATGTGGCAATCATGGGTGAAAGCAATATCTCTACCATGCGTGCAAATGGTGCAAGCAACACATGAAGTATGATCCACAATATCCAAGCTCAAGAAGGATGTCACCTTGAAAGTGTGTCCTTGTGCATTCTTCACAATGCCGAAGTGGAAGCAAATATGGTGTAGAAGCAGTCGTGGTAGAATGTAAGAGGCTCGCTCTCAAGAGCTCGAATGGTCAACTCACGTGAAGTGGAAGTCGACACAAAGTCCAAGTATCCTACACATGCACAAAATAAAACAAAGAATGTATGCGCATGGTAGATAAACACATAATCCATCATGATGGTTCTCATCGTTTGCACATAACCATTAGAAGCACAAGTGCATGAATAATATGATGCAACAATGGCAATATTCATGGCACTAGGTATATGGTGCAAAGAAGTAAGACAAGCATGCTTCACAAGTAATATGTCAAAATCTCCAAACATATGTGAGAATGCTATGGGGCCAAACTCACGAGCAAGACTAATAGCATGGTTGCACTCAATACATGGCAAATCTAGCATGAGAGAGGCAACATATGGAGATATGTGACAAGAAGCAATAACAATCATGTGCAAAGCGTGTAGATGGTTATCATCAACCGCATGAAATGAGCAAGTATGAATCATGGGTGATGCAACATGAGCAAGCATAGTAATCAAGTCGTGCAAACTAGTGGAGCGAAGATGCGACACACTAGAGTAAATCATGGCAATCATGTCATGTGAGCAAATAATAGGCATAGGGAATGCACATGACATATCGCAAGCACGAACACAAAGCAAGATGAAAGTATCATCATAGGAATGGTGCACAAAAGGAACATGGCAAGAATAAGCAATATCTCCACGAAGCTTGCAAATACACATACAAGTACTAGAATCAATCATCATGTGTAATGCAAAGCATGGGTCACAAATGCATGTCAAAGGCATAGGAATGAGCATATCATGCAAAGTGAACATGGCAAGATGGGCATATGATATGTAATGAACAATAACCCATAACCAAGTGAGGGCCATGTAGAAGAAATGCGCGAAGTCTTTGCGTGAAGAGAGCGGTGGGAAAGATAATCCATGGGATCCCAAATCATCGTTGCTCTCTAGAGCTCGTTTTGTCAACTCGTGGGATTGCGAGGTTGACAAGTATTCCTGGGTACCTACACAAAAGAGACAAAAACCAAAGAAATTGTGCGCGTGGTAAATGTACACATCATCCAACATGATGTGTATGTGCACGTGTGAGTTAGCACAAGATAAGAAATGCTCACAGAAATTTGATGCATGGTATAAGAACGTGTCATCCATCATGAAAGAATAGTTATTGTGTATGACACGATGGGGACACAAATTGAGAATGCAAGTATATGGCGCATCAATAGCATTTTCATTCATGGGGAGCATATGGTGCACACAAGTATTGGGATTATGCAATGAATGGGATGGATCAAAATCTCCTAACATATATGAGGAAACTATGGGGGTCTCCTCATGATCAATATCAGAAACATCACATGGAGAAAATGGACAACATCCAAAACAATGCATATCCGAAGCTAGGTGGGCATGGCATGGCATATGAGATAAATTATGCAAAGGGAGCATATCAATATCATCACAAGAAAAACAAATGCCAATAACCATGGGCTTGTCATCTATGCCATATGTGCAAATTGGATTTATTTTAATGGCATATGCATAGTCACTATGAAGAGATTGCAAATATGACATATGATTGATCTCATGCATAGCATATGACAAGTCAAGCGGATTAGAAAACATGATGTGACCTAAAGAATTGTCACAAGAAATCCTATGTAACATGGCATCACTACTAATAGACTCCACATGAGAATCATCATATTCATCATAAATGGGCAAATCATCACATGGGGAAATCATACTAGCATGAAGCAAGGTACTAGGTGGATCAACATCATGCAAGCAATCAATGTCAAGAATGTCCACTAGTGGGACTAGATAATCACCTTCACCTATGTTACCTTTTGCATTCCACTCAAGTGGTGTAGGTGAGGTGGGAAAGACCAAATGGTGGTTGTCTTCATCTTGATGGAACCATGTGGGGGGTGCATCATATTCCACCACGGCCATCGTCTTGTCCAAAGGGAGGACGAAGTCGTCGAGGATCGGCACGTCATCATAAATGGGACCTAGCACCAAATGAGAAGACACAATAGAGGTAGAGGTCAAGTTGTTAGAAATGCAAATGGCCTGACAAGGCCTATCAACTATCTCACTCTCTCTATGTGGTGGTTCACTCACTCCCTCAAAATAGGTGCACTCAAACTCACGTATGGTGGAGTCACTCATCTCACTCAAGTGGTGGGGGTTGTGGCTCTCCTCACATGGGATTTGTGGCAACACATCATATATGGGGCTAGTGGTGAAGTCACTCTCACTCTCTCTATGGTGGCAAAAGTCACTCAAGTCATCATACGTCGCCGTGGTCGAAGGGAGAATCCCATGCTCAACCATCTCATCGCTGTCTCCATGGATGAAGGCTGAAGATGGCACATCATCACTCTCTCCTCCTAAGATGGAAGCATCATCCTTGCTCGCCACCTTGTCGCTCGCCTCCAAAGCTTGGTCCTTGAAGGTCTCCGTAGTCATACTCGTCACCGCACCATCTTGAAAAAGAGTCAAGGTAGACTCAGCATCATCAATGCCACAAAGAGGAATGGCGGTGAAGTCGAACTTGGGAGCATCTTCTTGGAGCTCGTCGGGCTTGGACATTGTGGTGGTACTAGCCTCATGCTTGTCGTAGAGCTTGGTCGCCGTGAAGTTTGCTTGTGGTGGAGAAGCCTTGGCCTTCATGAGTTCTTGTTCCGCCTTGAGAGCACCAATGTAGCAGTCGTCGATGGACTTGTAGTTCTCGAGGAAGATTGTCTTGGAGATGTCGTTGTGCAATCCCATCATGAAGTGGAACTTCATCCAAATGGGGTCGTCCACACCGGCTCGTCGCAAGGCATTCTTCATCTCCTTGAAGTACGCATCGATGGACTTGGATTCTTGGATGGTGTTCTCCAATTGGCGTTGAAGTTGTTCCGTGTAGGTTGGAGGCACAAACTCTCGCCGCAAAGCTCTCTTCGTCTTGGGCCAACTCATCTTGTAGCTCTCCAAAGGTGTGTGAAGCCACCATGCCGATGCGTAATCATGGAAGTTTCTTGTGGCGCACTTCACTTGATCTTCGGAAGGGACTTGATGTAGCTTGAGGTAGTCGTCCATCAAACGCTCCCACTCGAGGTACTCCTCGGGTTCTTGAGTTCCATAGAAAGGAATCGCGTGGTCGATGTCGAGGTCGTAGTAGCTCGTGGAAGTTGCGGACTTGAGCTTGGGGAAGCTTCTCTTGAGCGTAGTCTTGAGGTGCTTGTTGGCGAAGATGCCGTATGTCCATAGGCGAAGATGCCTTGAAGTCGCTTGGCGAAGATGCCAAGGGAGATGGTGAAGTCGTTGAGCGGTTGTTGGTGTTGAGCTCTTGACCTTCATGTTCTTGATGGTGATGGTGTCGATGCCGATGTGATCTCGCCGGAGATGGTAGCTCGGAAGAATGTGCTCTTGAGCGTCTTCTCGAAGATGAGGAAGATCGCTTGTAGGACTTGATGAGGGCTTTGATCTCCTCCATTTTAGCTTGCATCTTGGCATCGGAGTTGTTGTTCGTGGCATCGAACTTATCATTGTTGTTGTAGACCGAAGGTGAAATGCCTTGCCTATCCATCACAAGACTTGAGTAGAGGTGAGTAGGAAATGAGATAAACAATACAAGTTACCTTTTCCCAAAGTTGAGAATGTATCCCATTTCACTCAATGTGAGATGAAAGAATAGTGGAATTGGTACCGGACTTGTTCACTCACACCTATCAAGTAAAGCTTATGGTAGAGCTCGGTGAGGATAGTGGCACAAAATTTGATGCAAAATGTTAGCAAGAGTCAATAATGTTGAAAGAGATTCACAAATTCGCAAGCAAGTAGACCAATAGCAATATGTGGCACACGGAAACACACACACGCATAGATAAATGGGGTCGTGCAACCAAGGAATGAGCACAAAATGTGGAATCCACGGAAAACGCTCGTGTTGCACAACTAAAGAGAGACGCTAGCACGATTTCTCAATAGGCGGATACGACACTTGTGCACAACCTATAAGATGCAAAATGGATAAACTTTCTATCCCAAGTATGCTATATATGTATGGTTCCCGGTGTTTCTCACACAATGATCCAAAATGATCAATTATGATATCATGTGATATATTTTGATAGCAATTGTGTATATGCGGGAACAAACTTGTGACACACGATATGATACCAATATGATATATGTATGCAATGGATGGTGTAGATCAATGATCACTAATGTGCACAAGTAATGTTGCCGGCAATACTCAAATGGCTAGTCTCGATAGGCAAGTAACGCAAAATGGGCTAGGGGTTAACAATGCAATTGCAAGGGAATATACAATGGTGTCATCGAGGTTACCATCCTTGGTGATGATGAGAGCAGTGTTGCCGATGTCGAACCGTTCCTAGTTAGCCAAAACACCCTAGGAAACGGAAAAACCGCAAACTCAAAATCTCAAAGGCAAATGTCAAATGGTGGTAGCGCAAAAGCGGTGGTGGTTTGCACTTGGCAATGCGGAAGTGGGATGATGGCTATACACGTGTCGGAGTTGAAGTTGTCGTCCCTAAGTAGCCGAAACACCTTAGGAGACACAAGCCACAACTCAAACAAGCTCAAACAACTATTGGGTTAAGTTGGGGGTGGCGGAAGTGTATGGTGGGCAAGGTTATGCGGAAGTGGTGGTGGTGTTTGATGAAGAAGCAATTGTCCCTAAGTAGCCGAAACACCTTAGGAGACTCGAATCACTACTCAAGCAACCACTAATGCTATGGCAAGCAATATGGGTTAGGTTGCGGAAGTCGGTGGTGGCTATGCAGATGATGCGATGGAGGGCCTAGGCAAACTTGCCAAATTTTCGGAAATTTTATGGAGTCAAATGGTATTGGTGGATTTTTTTTGGGATGGGGGATGTCAATAGCTTCAAAACGAGCTAAAGAATGTCAAAATAGGAGTTCGGATGAGTTCGTTATGGCCGAAACAAGAATCAGCCAAAGTCAAAACCTACAGGTTACGGACGTCCGGAAAGGTCGGATGTCCGGGGCGTCGGACGTCCGGGAAAGTCGGAAATCCGTAAATTTGGTTCGGGTTAGGGGTTTCGGTCATCCGGGAAAGGTCGGACGTCTGGTGCTTCGTGGGGGTCCGGACATCCGTAAATCGCCGGTCGTCCGGTGGGTCGGGGTCAACGCGAGATTGGAGTTCCGGGATGCGATTTTGGGCGGAAAATGGAGATTTCAGGGTCAAAATTGACGAGATTTCGTGGATGAAAGATGGGGAAACTTGGGGAAATGCTAGATCCACTTGAAACCAAGCAAATCCATGGATCAAAATCAACAAAACATCATCAAACCAACAAATCATAAAAAAATTTGGGGCTATTTTTGGTGGGGATTTTCAGATTTTGGGGAAGAACACAACAAAACAAGGCTAGAAAACGGTGGGAGGGACTCCAAATATGTGATCAACGTGGCTCATGATACCATATGATATCATGAGACAAACTTGGCTCTGATACCATATGATACAGGGCAAACCCGGTGTAGGCTGATCTTTCACGTATGGAGTGGGATCCCTCGAAGAACACGATGAACACGGGGAAGAACGGGGAGAAATCACAAGGGAAAACACTCAAGAACAAGTCCAAATCACACATCCACTAGACAATCAAACACACAAGATCACAAGGTACATGAACAACAAAGGGAAAGATACAAGGTAAGGTTCATCTCCAAGAGGAGGTCTTGATGATATCCTAGATGGATCTTCCCACAAGGGGGTCTTGATGATATCCCGCAGGATCTTCTCACATGGAGGTCTTGAACTCCATGGGAGTGGTAGTCTCTCTCTCTCAAGAGTAGAGGTAGGAGCAAAGCTCACCTAAGAATGATCTATCATATTTACTAACCCTAGAAAGGAGGTGGAGGTGGTCTATTTATAGTCTAAGCCACCAAGGGGTAAGTGGGAGAGGGATACAAGGCCAAAGGCCCACGGCTGCGCACACAGGCGTCGGACGTCCGGTGGGGGTCGGACGTCCGGAAGCTCGGGACGGTCCGGACGTCATGAAGACTTCGGACTTTTGTAAATTCTTCTCTGTCACCGTAGCACCGGTCGTCCGGTCGGTGTCGGTCGTCCATGCGATGGGACTTGTCGGACGCCCGACGTTCGTCGGTCGTCCGGCCGCTGTAGCTTTCGTCGGCAGGTCTCTTGGGCTGGCTGGAGCTCCAGGTGTCGGACGTCCGGTGTAGTCCGGTTGTCCGGGCGCTGTAGGTGTGTCGGACGTTCGGTGGCTTCCGGTCGTCCGGTCGCTGTAGACTCCGCAGCTCCTTCTTCTGCCGTCTTCGCTTCCATGCCTCCCTCGCGGATGGTGTAGTTGTTCCTTGGCGCTTGCACTCCTCCTCAACATCCGTGAAGCTCCGACAATTCCTATGTAGGCACACGGGAGAAGTGTCAAGTAGTACACCATCCTCGAAGGGGTCAAGTGAGCACGTGTAAAGGAGAAGATTCACCTTTGTGTATGTGAAGTAGAGGTTGCACGTGTCACTTGCCAAACGGACTCTTGGCATGGTGATGACCGTAGGATGCTCCGCATCACCTTATCCTTGATAGCCTTTGCTTGAGCTCTTGTCATTGGTCCAAGTGGTGTCGTGGGAGATGTAGATGCGTCCATGGGGATGATCGCGAGATGCTCCGCATCAGGTTCTCACAAGAAGCCTCCTAGTGCTGGTATGGAAATGTGTCACCTTTGTCGATGAAACAATATCTGTTGCCTCTTCTTAATTTCAATTTTTTTCTAGTGTCAACATAGAACAACTGGAGTGTTGTGTCAGTTTTTGGGATTTTTCGTGGTTCGCTAGGACATTTTTATACATTAACTGAGTTTTCTATGCATTTATGTGCGTAATTTAAATTTGAACTACATGCACATGCTCCAGTGCATATAAACGGGTTGAAATTCAAATGTGAGTCCTTGGTTGCAAGCTTAGATCCCATGCAAGAAATGGGAATGAATATCAAACACCTTTGCCACTATCACTCGACCGCTAACATTGAGATACATGGTTTTAAGATTCTAGTAAACCAAAAACTCGTCTAAAATTCATGAAACTTGACATAATATCATGGAACGGCATCAACATGTTGTGGTAAAAATATTGTCCCATTTGGGGCAGGTTTGGGTATAACCTTCTCACAAACCACAGCTTCTCACAAACCAGCAGATATAAATCCCAAGTGACTCAAAGAATAGAGCTATGCTCCCCGGCAATGGCGCCAAAAAATAGTCTTGATAACCCACAAGTATAAGGGATCACAACAGTTTTCGAGGGTAGAGTATTCAACCCAAATTTATTGATTCGACACAAGGGGAGCAGAAGAATATTCTCAAGTATTAGCAGTTGAGTTGTCAATTCAACCACACCTGGATAACTTAGTATCTGTAGCAAAGTGTTTATTAGCAAAGTAGTATGGAAGTAACGGTAACAGTGGCAAAGGTAACAGTAGCAGTTTTGTAGTAATTGTAACAGTAGCAATGGTAAAGTAAATAAGCAAAGCACAATATGTGAAAAGCTCGTAGGCATTGGATCAGGGATGGATAATTATGTCGGATGCTATTCCTTGTGTAATAGTTATAACATAGGGTGACACAGAACTAGCTCCAGTTCATCAACATAATGTAGGCATGTATTTCGAATATAGTCATACATGCTTATGGAAAAGAACTTGCATGACATCTTTTGTCCTACCCTCCCGTGGCAGCGGGGTCCTAGTGGAAACTAAGGGATATTAAGGCCTCTTTTTAATAGAGTACCAGACCAAAGCAATAACACATAGTGAATACATGAACTCAAACTACGGTCATCACCGAGAAGTATCCCGATTATTGTTACTTCGGGGTTGTCGGATCATAACACATAATGGGTGACTATAGACTTGCAAGATAGGATCAAGAACTCACATATATTCATGAAAACATAATAGGTTCAGATCTGAAATCATGGTACTCGGGCCCTAGTGACAAGCATTAAGCATAGCAAAGTCATAGCAACATCAACCTTAGAACATAGTGGATACTAGGATCAAACCCTAACAAAACTAACTTGATTACATGGTAAATCTCATCCAACCCAGCACCGTCCAGCAAGCCTACGATGGAATTACTCATGCATGGTGGTGAGCATCATGAAATTGGTGATGGAGGATGGTTGATGATGACGACGGCGACGAATCCCCCTCTCCGGAGCCCCGAACGGACTCCAGATCAGCCCTCCCAAGAGAGATTAGGGCTTGGCGGAGGCTCCGTATCGTAAAATGCGATGAAACTTTCTCTCTGATTTTTTTCTCTGCAAAAGCAAATATATGGAGTTGGAGTTGAGGTCGGTGGACGTCCAGGGGGCCCACGAGGCAGGGGGCGTGCCCTAGGGGAGGGGGCGCGCCCCCCACCCTCGTGGACAGGGTGTGGGCCCCCTGACGCTGATTCTTTCACCAGTATTTTTTATTAATTTTGAAAAGTTGCTCCGCTGATTTTCAGGACATTCCGAGAACTTGTATTTCTGCACAAAAATAACACCATGGCAGTTCTGTTGAAAATTGCGTCAGTTCGGGTTAGTTCCATTCAAATCATGCAAGTTAGAGTCCAAAACAAGGGCAAACGTGTTTGGAAAAGTAGAAACGACGGAGACGTATCAACCTTCAACCAAATGCTTCCTAAGACAGTGTCACAGTTTGTACCTAGTATCTAAAAATGTTACCATCTCAGCAGTGGTGCCATTAGAAAATTATTTGGCACCGCTTCAGCAGTTTGTGCAGCAAACTTTGGTCCAAACATCCGAGCAACCAAGCAGTAAAATACTAAATCTTTATGGCACAAAGGAACTGGACATCAGAGCAACTAGGTGCTTCGGAGTCTGGGTCCCTGATTTTTTCCCGCTACATCGGCTCGCCAGTGCAGGGCATCCGGTGCGAAATGTAGCAACAATTGTCTTTACACCGGTTTTGGCATACATAGTGGACGGCCTTAGTGTTATTAGTTCTATGTTATGAAATTTGTGCATGTACACACCTGTTACTATCAATTTGCTGCCATCCAAACACTGTCACTATGTTGTTGCAGTTATATTTAGCTTACTCATAAAATGTTCAATTTGTTAATTATAGTACATGAGTAAGAACTTGTAGCATTTTTGTAGTTAATTATAGCTTCTGATTTTTCAGAATTTGGTTGATGTCTCGGTAGCAATTAATTCATTTGCACATTGATCTTTTTGAGAAGATATGTCATAATTAACATGTTTCTTCATTTTTTCAAAATAAGTATTGGTGATTTTCTATGTTGATATAAACCCATTTCCCCTACAATTGTTACTGATCTAGTTTTAAATATTATAGAATGAACGGAAGTGTACTTACTTGGAGTGGGTTGATCAAGGGTGGCCACAGTCTTTGAAGATGTGCCTAGCAAAGCTCTGGAGCATGTATGAGGAAGAGAACATAGGTAGGAATAGAGAAAGTGTTGTCAACACTGAAGAATATTTGAAGATGCGGGATAAAAAGACGAAGGTGGAGAATGAGCTTAGATTTTTTAAATCAGACTTTGCTAAGATGGTGTTGGTGGAGGAGGAGGGACTTTCCCAGTTGGCCAGTGCAAAACAGGTTCTTACTGAAGTGAAAGTAGAGGTGGATAAGACGAGTCTGGATGATCTCGAATAGGGAAATGAATATATTGTTCTAATATTGTTCTTATGAAGCTGAACTAGCTATATGCTATACGGTGTTGTTTTCAGGTATCTATTGTACTGTGATGTTAAAATATATTTATGTGCCGGATATGAAATTGGCAAACAGCTGTTCGATATGAAATGTGAATTTGTGTAATACAGGAATTATTAATTGTAAACTAATAAACCTGCTAAATGGGTCATGGAACTTTGCAAACGGTTCTAGCAGTAAAAACGCTTGTGATGGATAGCTCAATGCCACACTATTTCCTTCATCAAATCATGTGTGATGTAGTTGAATAAAAGCAAACAGTTAACCGAGGCAGAGTGTGTGTGATAGTTACACCTATCACACATGAGCCTATACATAAAACTATATGGGATGTACATATGAACGGAAACGTTTTCCCTGGATTGACTATGTGGGATGTACATATGAACGAAAACAATTTCCCTATATTGACTGTGTGGGATGTACATAAGAACGGAAATGTATTCCTTAGATTCAGTGTACAAGTGTGATGTCTTTATATCAAATTATAGACTATTGCTTTCAATCATTTGTGTCTTAATAGTCATGCCATGATTAGATTATATGATCAAGATTATGCTAGGTAGCATTCCACATCAAAAATTATATTTTTTTATCATTTACCTACTCGAGAACGAGCAGGAATTAAGCTTGGGGATGCTGATACTTCTCCGCATATCTCTAATTTTTTATTGTTTGATGCCAATATTCTACAGCTTTCATATACTTTTGGCAACATTTTTTATTATTTTGGGACAAACATATTGATTCAGTGCCCAGTGTCAGTTCCTTTTTGTTGCATGTTTTTTGTTTTGCAGAATATCCATATCAAATGAAGTCCAAATGGGATGAAAATTTACGGAGTTTTATTTTGTAATATATGCGATTTTTGGGAAGAAGATCAATGCAAGGTAGTGCTCGAGGGCCCCATGAGGCACCAAGGTGCGCCTAGGGGGTAGGGTGTACCGTGGTACGTCATGAGCGCCTCTTAAGTTGGTTGATGCCCTTCTTTCGCCACAATAAATATAATATCGACAAAAAAATCATGTTAAAATTTCAGCCCGATCAGAATTACGGATCTACGGGAATTTAGGAAGCGATGGAGAGCCAGAAAACGGGAACATGAAACAGAAGAGAACAAAGAGAGATCCAATCTCGGAGGGGCTCCTGCCCTCCGGGAGCCATGGAAACCATGGACCAAAGGGGAAACTCTCCTCCCATATAGGGGGGAGGCCAAGGAAGAAGAAGGAGGGTGGCTCTCTCCCCCTCTCTGCCGATGGCGCCGGAATGCCGCCGAGGCAATTATCGTGATGACGATCTACAACAATAACTTCGGCGTCATCAACACCAACTCTCTCCCCCTCTATGCAGCGGTGTAACCTATCTATTCTCGTTGTAACTGTCTACTTAAACATTGTGCTTAATGCTTCACATTGTTATTCGATGATATGTTGACATCCTATGATGTTTGAGTAGATTCATTTTGTCCTATGGGTTCATTGATGATGGTGATTTGTTTGATTTGTATGTTTTATTTTGGTGTTGTCCTATGGTGCCCTCCGTTTCACAAGTGTGGGATTACCACTATAGGGTGGTGCAATACGTTCATGATTCGCTTATAGCGGGGGGCGTGAGTGACGGAAACACATACCCGTGTAAGGGGGTTGTTGCATATGGGAGTAAAGAGGACTTGTTACTTAATGCTATGGTTGGGTTTTACCTTAGTGATCTTTGGTATTTGCGGATGCTTGCTAGAGTTCCAATCATAAGTGCATATGATCGAAGTACGGAACGTAACATAGCTCATGTCTATCCCTCATATAAAATTACAATAATGATTACCAGTCTAGTTATCGATTGCCTAGGGACAAAATCTTTCTCTTGTGTTACAAACAGCTTTCCACTAAACAACTAAATTTCACTATCTTGCAATTTACTCATAGTTTTATACTCACTAAGTACATCTAGTTTTATCCTTGCAAACTTATCCTATCACCTACAAAGTAGTTTCATACTTGTTCTAGGTAAAGCGAACATTTAGTGTGCATAGAGTTGTATAGATGGTCCATAGAACTTGAAGAGAATATAAATTATACCTTTAGCTCCTCGTTGGGTTCGACACTCTTATTTACCGAAAAAGCTACAATTGATCCCCTATACTGTGGTTATCAAGGGGCCTTCCTTGGGAGGTAATGTGTACATGTTCCAGCCGTCCTCCAGGTTGAAGTGCTTCTCCATGAGGCATTGATACTCGGTGGTGGCATTTGTCAGCCCAAATGGGGAGCAGGACACCTGAGTCCGCTCACCTGAGCTTGCTGGGGAGTCCCCAAGGGATGGGCCCACGTCCGGGATCGGTGTTGCGGGTTGGGGCCGAGTCGTCAGGCTGAGATGGCCTTCGCCGGCCGGGGTAGGGAGCCGGCCGTCCATCATTGTTGGGCCAGGACCACCATTAAACCGGCCAGCCCGCAGCCGGATCATGCAGGGACTAGTGGCCGCCGAACCCGGGTCGTCCATCCCTAGGCCAGCCAAAGCAAGGGCCAGAGTTAGGCCGGAGGGGGCAACCTCCAGCGCACCCATTCGGACGTAGATGTCTGCATCACCATCGAAGGCGCTGCCTACGAGGGAGTGGAAGGCGCACACGAGGTGGTTGTCATGGGTGGGTGCTGGTTGGGTCACCTTGTTGGTCGGCTGCACGGACAGAGCAGGGACTGGCATGGCCGGCTGCTCATGGGACATACCCACAAGCCAGTTGAGCTGGCGCTTCTCCTCCACAATGACCAAAGATTCGGCCAACTTGGAGGCGGCCTCCACACACTCATTGGACTTCCTGTAGTTGCGAGCTACGGTGATGATGCCCTTGGGACCCGACATCTTGACCTTGAGGTAGGAGTAATGGGGACCGCCATGAACTTGGACAGTAGGTCGGCCCAAAAGCGCATGGTAGGGGTTGCTGAGATCCACCACCCTAAACCAGATTGGCTCGCGGTGGAAGTTGCGCTCGTCACCGAACAGGACGTCTAGCCAAACTTTTCCAATGGTGGAGCAACAGAGCCTCAACACGATGTCGTGGAAGGTTGTCCGACTGGGTTGCAGTTGCTTCTCCTTGAATCCCAGCTTGATCATGTTCTCATGATAGAGGATGTTGATGCTACTATCGCCGTTGATAAGCACCCGCGTGAAGCGGCGGGTATGCTTTTCCAAAACACAGGTGTGGTCGAGGATGAGGGCGTAGCCGCCCGGCATGGGCATCACGGCTGGGTGGTTCTCCTGGATCCAATTGACCTACTTCTCAAACCAGTGCATGATCAGAGGAACGGGAGGGACGATGGCGTTCACCTCCCTGGACCGCATGCGCAAGTTGTGCTTGTCAACAGTCATGCTGGTGAAGACGATGTAGCACACGTCCTGGCGGGAATTCATCGCGGAGCTGGCCGGATGCCGGAGTCATAGCTGCTGGAGCCGGCAGAGGTGGTCGGGAAAGGCTGAACCCTCGCCCCGCACCAAGTTCTGCGTCCAGCAGCAGTTCCGGGTTGTGTGTCCAGATGGCTTTGCATCGCTGTGGTGCTTGCATGGGGTGTCTATCATCTTCTTGAAGGTAAGCTTGGTCAACAAGGTAGCCTTGCCGGTTCTCTGATGTTGGTTGTCACCCTACTTCGCAGGCGGCTCTTCCTTGATGGTTGCAACTTACCAGCTGTCGTAGCAAGCGTCCGGTTGCTCGCCCTTTCGCTTCTTGTTGTTGTTGTTGTTGTTGTTGTTGTTGTTGTTGTTGTTGTTGTTGTTGTTGTTGTTGTTGTTGTT